>NW_027526203.1:454168257-454315118 GCF_048455015.1 Haemaphysalis longicornis | reverse complement strand
TCCATTATCTTTACCAAGCGAAAATTTATTTTCCTTGGCTCTCTCGTTGACGCAACGGCCCATTTGGCCAACGTAAGACCTTCCGCAAAATACCGGGATTTCGTATACAACACCGACAGCACAGTCGACTTAGCGATTTGCGTGTTTTTTTTCCACATGCCTTTTTCCTGCGTTCACCCGATATGCGCGAGCACAAGCGCGCAAGCTTACACAGGGCAGAGAACGCAAGGGTGATCCCGTAACTTTCGGCGACCTTTTTCATGTTGTGGGACGACACTCTCTGCATGTACAGCATGACATCCGTTTTCTGCGGACGGGAGATATCTTTGGCCTTCTTCTCTCTTTTCACTTCTTTGAGCAACGTCTTTGCCACAACGTCTTTGCCACAACGTCTTTGCCAATCGACACGGGAAAGGCCTAGCTTTTACCCACGAAGTGCCTGTTGACAATGAATTGCAGTTTTTAGACATTACCATGAGGTTTTCTGAATACCATTTATGTTGATAGTACAATCCACGCCCTCAAAAAGAACTGCTGCCCTATGAATCGGCGCGTTCAAAAACAGTGAAAAGGGCAATCGCTTCACTGACTCTGGAATCTGCATTACAAAAATCGTGTGCTCACAAGATGCAGGAAAGTTTTATCAACCAGATTGGCAGGCTTCACTCGGCCGGTTTCCCTGGCACTGTCGTCGTCGCTGTGGCAAAGACGTTGCTCAAAAAAATCGCGCCAATCCACCCCGTGAATGTGGTTGGAAAGCAAAGCTGTAAACGGCACCCATAACGATTACCCATGCGACGTCACTTAAATTCACTCACATCTCTCTGCAAATAGCAAAACCAGAGAGAAGTGAAATGCACTTAACCACGCAATTTATTACTTCAAAGAGATCTTCTTGTTAAGGTTAAATCAATGCATGAAGCATGAACGGTATTTGGTTGAGTTGTATTGGTGTAGCACAAGAGTGGAAACTTTTTTAATAAAATTAAAGTAAGCTCCAACCCGATGTTAGACGATCTGTCTTCTCCGTCTCTGCGCCGCGGACGGAGGCGACGAGATTTGCGGCAGAAAAGGAGGAGGAGGCAGAAATACTTCTGTTCAGATTTCTGAACGGCCCAGAGTGCAGCCCTGGGGAGTGATTCCTTCTTCTGTGGGGCCCATATGCAGTCCGCGGGGCCTGTGTTCTGTCCACCCGCTGAAGCTGGGTAGCTAGAGAGGGCCTGTACAGCAGCATCTCCCATCGCTCTTGTTGGGTAGTTGACGGAAAGAGAGGAGGGTGCTCAGGGTTAAAGTCGAACACCTCGATTACGGGGTGGAGTGTTCCTACTTTTGGGCAAAATTTACATTCAGCGTCGTAGCGATTCGGATACATTAAGTGAATTCGCGTAGGCTGTGGGAAGGAGCCCGGCTTGTATGAGCCGTAGGGTAGTTTATTGTTCTCTGGAAAGGTCAGGGTAAGGTGAAGGTACGGTCTGTCTCAGAAGGCGATAATGCTGGGTTATCTCCCTGAACGTGACAAGCGGGTGACTGTCCTCGTGCAGCTCCATAGCACGGGAGGTAAAAGCGCAGGCTTGTTGGGTGGGCGTATTTGTTGCCCTCCATTGAAGCGTAAGGGGGTGTCCAGATGAGCTAAATGGAACTGTTTGGGGAGTGGTTTTTTAGCACGCGCCGTGCAGGTCAGGACACCCAACCCTACTGGTAATTCCAGTAGGCTTGCTGGGAATCGATGACTACCCTCCGAACCCCTGATTGAGCAAGAGCCAAGGTGATGGCTGCCTCTTCTGCTGCCGTCATTTCTTGGGTACTAAGCGAGGTACACGCAAGGAGGTTGGTTCTGGAGGTAGCCACGATGATGGCGTATTGCTGCCCTCGATGTTTGGAGGCGTCTGTGTAGATAACTGCATGATCCCCACTGAGGGTGGTGTTTAGCGCTTGAGCCCGTGCTTTTCGGTAACCCTCGTCATGTGAGGGGTTCATATTTCTAAGAAAACGGAGCATCTTTAGTTTTAGTCGCCAAGTGTTTGGGAGTACGTCAAGCGGAATGACATTCTGGGCTGCCCAGCCAATCTGGTGAAGCATGTGGTTACCCATCGCAGTTCTGAGTCGGACCTTCTGGTTAGAAAGATGGCCTTCTATCAGCTCTTTCACCGTGTTGTGGAGCCCCGTGCTAAGCAGCCTCTGTGTGGACGCACTCATGAGAAGACCAATGGCGCGCACGACCGCCTTTCTAATCATTATATAAAGCATCGCTGTCTTCCTTGTCGAGAAGAAGACAGGGGGTTGATGTAAGTAACTCTCGAGAGGACAAAAGCTTCAATTAATCGAAAGGTACCGGATTCCTTTAGGCCTCGCGTCTTGGTGGCAACTCGCCTGATCATGTGTGTGATTTGATTAATGCTGTTTTTGAGGCGCTGCAAGGAGACGTCACGCTTCGTGTTAGCCTCGAGATGTTGGCCCAGGATCTTGATGCTGGGGCTTGGAGTGATAGCCTGGCCATCAAGGATTATTTGAATGGATTCCTTGGTTTGGCATGAGGGCGGACGACAAGGAGCTGTGATTGTTTACGTGAACACTGGAGGCCACACAATTTATAGCACATTGTCGTACTAGAAGTGAGATGCCATGCATTGGTGTGAGCTTCCTTTAATTTTTGTAACTCTTGACACATGAGCAAGGTGCGCACAGGGCCGCTAGACGGGCGTGAGTGGTCGTGTGACGCTTTCACGTCGCATTCAGCGAGAACGCAAGGGGTAAACCCATAGATGTGCTTGGTGAGTACACCACCTGTCTTCGCAGTCTTCGCGTGCGCTCGTAGCTAATTCGGTAAGACACCGGGCTCTCGCTTTGTTAGTCTGTTAGTTCCAGGTTCGAGTCCCGGCGGTGCCAGTAAATTCTTTTATTTGTTCACTGGAGTTTTCTGGTGACACCAACGGGCGCGAAAGAACCCTTGGGGGGTAGAGGTAAAAAGTTTTGCTTTAAAAAGTGAAAGGTGAAAATAAAGGCCAAAGATATCTCCCGTCCGCAGAAAACGGATGTCATGCCGTACATGCAGAGAGTGTCCCACAACATGAAAAAGGCCGCCGAAAGATACAGGATCACCCCTGCGTTCTCTGCCCCGTGTAAGCTTGCGCGCTTGCGCTCGCGCATATCGGGTGAACGCAGGAAGGAGGCATGTAGGAAAAAAACACACAAATCGCTGTGTCGTCTGTGCTCGGTGTTGTATGCGAAATCCCGGTATTTTGCGGAAGGTCTTACGTTGGCCAAACGGGCCGTTGCCTCAACGATTGAGCCAAGGAAAATGAATTTTCGCTTCGAAAAGATAATGGAGCACATTTGCCCACCCACTCGTTCCTGCGGTTGTGAGCCACGGTTCAAAGAGATCAAAAATACTAAACAAAAGCAAGAACAGGGCTGCGAGGGAATTCGCCGAAGCGTATTACATCAGGGATAGAGCGGATGACTGTGTAAGTGATACCTCGATTGCTCTGTACAGTAGCGAAATGGTTTTTCTGAAAAACATGCTGTAAACATATCTGGTTTTGTTATCACCTGGGTATGTGTACGCTCCTTCTATCTCGCCCTTTCTTTTCCTAGGAAATATGAGCACACGCGTAGCCGAATAAAATAGTTGGAAGTTAGCCCTTGTCTCGTCTACTCTGTTCTTCGTCCGTGTGTTTTTGTTGCGCTTCAAATCATGGCATCTATTCACCAACTAGCCCAGCAAGAAATTCTTCTCTCTCGAGAAACAATTTTGTTTTCTTGTTGGAAAGCAATGTCTGTATTTTTTTTTCATTTAAAAGGTCGGCTAGCCAATGTTTCCTTTTCTGTGAGGTTTGATTCACCACATTTAACGTGATAAGCGTGACTTAGTTCTGGTGTGATGTCATGTTGGGAAAGGCGCTTACTGATCAGGCGTTCATGTCACCATTTGTTTGAAGGGCGCCTGAAAAGGGATGTCGTCCGACGTGTGCGAAAGCTTCCCATTCCCACCAGTTCCAATGATTTCTTCTTTCGATTACACACAGGAGTCCTACATAGTAAGGCAAGACAGTAGGACAGGGGTTTCTTCCTTTCTGGAGGGGCCAACTTCCTGCTGTGTGGAAGGCTGGTGACGCCCGAGCATGTTTCCTTGGAGTGCAACACGGCGTTGTATTTCCGGGACGAGCTGCAGTGCTCCTTTAACACGCACTGGAAGCTCACTTAGATGAACTTGAGGTTCTTGGAGGCGGCCTCGGAGTGCCCGCTTCCCCGTGACTGTGGCCATGTCATGGGTCTCCACTCGCTATGGAGGGCGAGGGTTGACATGGTTGAATGTGCTTAACTTCGTCCGCGGCCGGCGTGGAGGCACTTTGTACAAAAGGCGTAGTGGGCAGTGGCCGTCCTTGACGAGCCTGATTCAGACCCTGAGCTTCGTGACTTACTGGCGCGGGGCTCACGAGCCCTCATGGATTCGTGACTTACTGGCGCGGGGCTCGCGAGCCCTCATGGAAGAGCAGCAGAGGAGATGGGTCTTGATCTGAGGGCTGGGAGCGGGAAAGCACAATAGGCCACTTCTGCCCATCAACGACTTCCCTCCAGGACTTCTATCTCCATTCATAGCGCTTCGTACAATACTAACTAGTGGGGAAAGTGGCGTTAGTGTCAGCGCGAACACGGCGGCGGCGCTACGCTTTAATGGGAATGATGGGTAGTTCTAGAACCGGATTGCGTAGGATCGAAACGAGCCTACGGCAGCGCAAATTGTGTTTTTTGACAAAAAAAAAAAAAAACTCTTATTGCCCGGTTCTCTGTTTGCAAATTACATGGCAAACAAGAAAGTTAGTGACCAAAAACTGTTTTTGTGCGAAATAAAACGGCGTGTTTAAATAAGAAGCGGACGCGAAGTCGAGGAGGTTTGTGGAGCAGGTTTGCCATTTGCCGCCAACTACAGCAGGACGCAGGCTTCTTTAAAAACTATTCTAAAAGTTTCGGCGCTTGTAGTTTCTAATACCAAAAAAAGTTTTGTGCTCATCAAAAAAAAAAAAAGAAACCGATTACCTTTGGAGAAGTTATTCTTGCCTTGATTGATTGTGGGGTTTCACGCGCCGACGCAACGCGGGCGATGAGGCGCGCCGTAGTGGAGGGCTCCGGATTAATTTTGACCACCCGCGGATCTTTATCGTGCGCCGAAATCTCGTACACACGGGCGTTTTTGCTTTTCGCCTCCATCAGAAAAGCGGCCGCCGCGGCCGGGAATCGAACCCGCGACCTCATGCTCAGCAGCGCAACGCCTTAGCCACTGAGCCACAGCGGGGGTAGTTATTCTTGCCTGAATTAGTGACATTCATCAAGCTGCGTTCCTATCAGCCGCCGGTACTGCTGGTCTACGCCATAGGAGCCGGAGTTCTCGCAAGAGGTGTGGCTGTTCCAAGCGATTCGCAACCGTCGTCAGCTCGACAATACATTGCTCTGCCGAATGAGCAGCGCCGCATCTGGCCGTTGTTGTTGTTGAACACGTTTATTTCACATTTTGAAGCCAATTTAAGGCTGCTGTGAAATAAAAAAAAAGAGAGAAAAGAAAGAGGTAAACGTTTCGTCGTTTGATCACTGGCTTCGGTCGTGACGGGCTGTGGTTCTGGCAGTGTGTCCGAGCCGGGAACCGGTGGCAGGAGCTTCTGCATCATCCATAAACTGGTTTAGCGACCGCCAAAGTTCGTTGGCGACCGCTGCAGTTGTACACGGGGGTGGTGCAGCCCAGCTCTGAAGGGAGTTCGGCCTTATCTCACCCGGGAGTGAGGCCAGCTAGGGCCCGAGCTCTGGGAGCCGAGTACAGCGGGCAGAACCACAGGAGGTGTTCCAGGTCAGCCCGGGTTCCACATTGGCTGCACATTCCAGTGTTGGGTTGGTCGAGGGAACGGCTGCTTTCCTTGCTTCGGAAGCGCTGCAAAAGGTAGGGGGTAAGGAAGGTGCCAGTCTGTACCCGCCGGAGCGTAACTTGCTGCCAGCGGGTAGCAGCCTTGCGAGGAAGTGGAGGGATATTAAGTGGATTGTACGCGCTGCGTAGAAAGCTGCGTCGGTGCTGCTTGGCAAAAGAAACCGTTATTGCGGGATCTAGCCACTGATTGTGTGTCTCCACGTAGTCGGCTAACCGGCTGGAAAATCACTCGGGTGGTTTCGACTGCGCGGATAGAAGTAAAGCGCGCGCTAGTCGGTGGGCCCGGTCGTTTCCTGGTATTCCGGAGTGTCCTGGGATCCAGTGTACAAGAAACTTCGTCTCCACGTTAGCTACCTCCGTGCTCTGGGACACGACTTCCGCATCTGGCCGTATCTCCTAATTCGCAGACAACTTCGCCGCACAGAGCGCCGTCATTTGTGTTTTGGGGTGCGTTCAAATTTCCCTTTTTATGGCTTCGTTGCCGCTTTCTGAACGGGGCTTAACATGGCGCGCTGTGTGCGAAGACCGCAACGTAGCCGTCTAAACGGGAAATTAGAATGCACCGTTAGTTCTCGCTGTGCCGGCAATGGATTGATAACCCACCCAATTCGCAACTCTGGTTATAAAACATTCTACTCAGGGCGACGTCAGTGCGCGCGCGGCATGCAGTTCAAGGAGAAACGTATTTTTGATCGCTTCTTTCCACCCCGCGTAGGCAAATGCGTTTATGTAAATCGAAAACGAAAACGAAACTGTCTGCACAATCGAATCCATAGTAACTTCCGCAAGCCATCGAGCGCCAATCCGAATCCCGAATACCCATCACGCCCATTGAGGCGGACGATCGCAGCGGCAGATTCCTCATACAACTCTGTCTCCGCCCCCCCCCCCTTCCCCGTTCTCTTCAGCTGGACACAAATGACACCACCGCCCATTTGGAAATCTTTCTAACGTAAATTTTTCCAGCACTACGCGGCTCTGCTGGCATTGCCCTCGACTTCACTTCCCTGGCGAAACAGGCTGACTCTTGTTTTGGCTCGCACAGTTCCCGAACGCGTTTATTTTTCTCTGTGCGCAAAGCTATGTTATTCTGTACTCTGAAACCTCTGCAATTGCTCTATATGGCCTTGTATGTGTATTTGTAAATAAAGTTACTGTTACAAAAAAGAAAAAAAAAACTCACGGTCGTAGTCGAGTGGGTAAGACGACTGACTCTAACTCCGTTGATCTACCAGACACTGGTTTGAATCCTGCCGGTGCCGGTGATTTCTTTTCTTTATACTGTTATACCGACTTTTGTAAAACGCCGCAATCAATGAATTGCCAAAAATGTTAAAAGATGAAGGTCAACGCCCATAATACGCATGAATGAAGAAAATATTTGGAGTGGTCGACGAGAATTAAAAGAGTGACAACGAGCAAAATCTCGCAAATAATATTTATGCGCATTTAGAGCGCTAGTGGCAGGATTGTTTTAAGCACCCAGCACCAGTAGCATGGTATGCTATGAGGAAGCAACAGTACCTAACTCTATTTATATGAATGCACATTTAGATACGTATATTCATACGCATAAGCGCAATAATAGTACACTCGTATGCATTCACATCAGCACATACAAATTCATACAAATAAATGCGCACATACATACACAAGTTCGCACATTCCACTAATACCTATGTAGAGTCCACCATGGTACTTACATAATACGAGACGTCTGATAATATTAAAGGCATGATATTAATATTTTGAGCGGTGGTATGATAGCAATATATTGAGCGGTAATATTCAAGTTGGCAAACAACGAAGCTTGCATGCGAACAAAAACTTTTCATCTCGCCAACGGAATTCGGCAGGAAAACTTTTTAAGACGGCAGTTTCTTTCATTTGGTGCTTGTTTGAATGTTTTCCCTTACAATACATAAATACTAGTAGGCAAACTCATTCGATCTTTCCGAAGTACCTTAACGCAAAATGTGGCGCTCACGCTTTGTCTTGAACTGAGTGGGGCTTTCATTTTTTTCGAGGCTTTTGCAAATATCTGCTGAAATCATTAGGTATACGTCATGCGAGCACCGAGAGTTATTTTCCCATTTTAGCACCTGCGCACCCAGCGAGGCTGCCAGGAGTGCGTCTGCCGCAGTTCTTTCTAGTTGCAACTCTCCTTCAGTCGTACTTTACGCAGGCGCCAAGTGCGCGGTCGCATTGTGTTTATTGCGGAGACAGTAACTTTTTTTTTCTGACAGGCAGGCAGATGCGCACTGTAGTGAGTTGGGAAGAGAAAGCAAAAAAGAACACGCTTTTTCTTTGTCGTCCTTGAATAAAAAAAAATTGTCTTTTTTTTTCTTTTGACATCTTTGACAGAAAAAGAAAGGAAGAAAAAATCGCCTGCTAGTGGAAAATAATATACCCGGGCTTTTACGTGTCGCGAGCGCAGTGCCATTTCCGGGTACGCGCAGCGACGTGGCACGCACGCACGCTGCCGGTGTGTTGTGTACAGTACGGCTAGTGGAGTGTTTACACCCGGAAGAACGAGCAAGCCTAGCATACGATGCTATCGCCAATGCGCTGTTTTTGAGCGTGCGTTTAGCCTGGGCGAATTTCGCAAGTTCGCTCCGTCGATAACATTCCAGCGTGCCGACGCTCGTGTGCGCCGTGTGCCGGTTTCGAGCTGAATACCTCCCCCCTCAACCTCCTCCCCCAAATAAAAAAAAAAAACATGCAGCAGCTCACAGCAAGCCGACACCTAGCTACTCATATTTTACCGTTGAACTGAAATCGCCACGTTCCCTTCACGCGGTCATCATTTCCGAAGTTGAGTGTCGTACAACGCATTAAACAGCAGTGGTTAGTAGCAGTCACGCAAAATATATATTGGCTCAGCTTGCACTAGTGGTGCAAGGCCTGCAGAAACCGCGGAGCTGAGGGTCGACCCAGCTTCTTCCAGTTTTGCCAGGCTTTGTTAGGTTTTGCTAATTTTTTTTAGGGTTTGCGGTGTTCTTGCTATGCTAGGCTAAGTGTTGAGGGGTGAGGCCATGTTTAGCCGGATTTACAGGCCGTTCCCGTCTGTCCCCCTACCTGACAGCGGACCCCAGGGGGAAGAAGCTAGGTCGACCCCAGCTCCGCTGTTTATTCACCCTTGCTGTTTCTTCACCTCTTCACCTCCGCTGTTTCTTCACCTCTAGTGCAAGCTACGCCAATTTTTGTGTTGCGTTTTAGTAGCCCAAGAAAGACTATTACCTTTAAAACGGTTTAGTAAGGGGTGCGCATGCGCATATGCCCCTTGTGCTTCCACTCGAGCAGGCGCAAAATCCGTCTCCACTGTTATAGTACCATATCTTAGGTGGTGCACCCTTTACAGGCGGCACGGTTTTTGCTTGGTATTTGTTTTTGCTAACGCCATCGGACCAAGCTCAAGCTCAAACAGCTCCAGTGTTAAAAAAAGAAATTGTTCGCATATAATTATAACCAGCACGGTTTTTTTCTCGTTGTTCTTATTTTCGTAACGCTGCTTGCATATCGCAAATATAATTGACGTTCTAGGCTGCTACCGCGGTAATTGGCCTCTCATTTGATATTTCGAGGCACGCAAAGCCATGCATGCCAAATAAAACCACAGCACAAAAGAACCGTAACAACCAATATCGAAGAGTACAGGTCGTACATGTGCAATAATGGGGTGATTAGTATGTATTGAGCATCTCTATCACCGCACCCCGTTGTCGTTACTAAACTTTGCTATTATTTGGCTTATTAGTACATAATCTGTGTTCTGGTTCAAATTTTAGTGCCATTTGTGACTGGCTGTACGTGTTTACACCGCGTATTTAACCACTGCAAGCAGAGGTGGTTGCTAGCGAAATACAGCTGTGGTATGTCGTTGAATTCATTGAAGTTATTGATTTTATTTTGCGGGCGATTGCCGCATAAAAGCTAAAGAATATCACAGCGCGTCGAACCCCGACAGAGTGAGGAACACGTGCTCATTTCTCTATAATTATACGCCGCCGGCTCGGTGTATTAGCGGGCGCCAATTTTCAGTGATTAATGAACGGCCCTACACCAGAACAGCCGTCAGACCTGGCAGAGCCTGCTTTAACTGTTCGGTGTTGTATCTCGTTTATTTTTTTTCAATAGAAAGTTAATTCCTGTTTAGCTGGGCTCTCCTAAATGAAATTTTGAGCGAAGCGAAAAGGTATGAATTGTTTATTTTTTTATCCAGCGCTGCGCGTAAAAACCGTCTTCTCGAATTTAAGTCGCTTGCGGGTTTCGGTTAACTTGGGACTGTTGTAATGTCCGTCAAATTCAGCCCGTAGCCGGGTGCAACGGAACGTTCATGGGTGTACTGTGAAAGATAGCAAGGGGCCCTAGCCCTGCCGATTAAAGGGGCCCTGAAAGCCGTTTTGATCACACTAAATGAATAGTTAAGTTGGGTGGTAAACGTCATCCGCGCAAAGTATAACATTTTTACGCGCAGCGGGAAGCTGACACTTTCGTTGCAAAGTTTGTTGCCGCGTTCCCACCCTTTCCTGCGTGTTTTTGGGCTCCGCCATCTTCCCGCATGTACGTCATAAATTCTGCCATGTGAATCACGAAGAAAACTTGCAATTGGACGGCTTTTTCTCTCATTTCCGGCGAAGAGAAGCGTCGTCTGCTCAGCATCGACGGGTCGTGGCGGCGGCTTTGGTTAATACGCGCTTACTGCAGCACGCTTAACGCTGTCGTGTTCGTCCATATTTATCCTTTTTACTATTATCACGGTTCTCGTTAAAGCGTGTTGTCTAGGCCGACACGACGATGACACGACGGGTGACGCCGACTTCCGACTGCCTTGTCACATGACGCCGACGGCGACATGAACAAGTCGGCTGATCGAAAGTCCGCGTGGTGTGACGGGCTTCCTCACCGAAGACGCAGACAAAGCTGATCGACCGAACGGTCGTCGGGAATCGATCGAGAGCGGAAACTGCGCCCAGACAACATTCGTGCCGTAATGAGTGTGCTGTTAGTTCCTTGAGTGTAATAAACATAGTCAGGTCCATTTAGTTCATACAACTCAACACGTGCGATCCGTATTTCGGCTTACGACGCTTCGGCCGTTCGCTTAGGCGACAATTCGTTTCCCAGAGTTGCAAACTGCATATTCGTGTGCGACCAGCAACGCTTGTAGAAAATATAAGCTCATTTAGGACCACAAAAGGAGTTACGGAAGGTTTATCAGGTAATAAGGAATCAATATCGACCAAATGTTTTAACGTAAAGCGTAAAACAAAAGCACGCCGGTCACTATATTCCCGCAGGGCGAAACCGCGGTCGCAGCCGAAACAGTGCTGTTGCTGGAGGTCAGCTATAGTGGGTGTTTTGTGATACCTTACTGCGCAACTGCTATTCAAGAAATGTTCAGTTAACCATCCAAGAATCCAAGTGGGAAATGGAATGCATGACGCACTCTAAAAAGCCGTGCAACCTTTTGGTTGCTTTTTGTTACGGTTGTAAATGTTTAGAGAAACGGTCGGAATAACGGAATGGAATACTTCTGCTGCGTGTGTACGCGCGTGCACAGCTTCATCACAACACGACCAAGCTCGACATTGGCGCGAACGAGCAGCCAATGAAGCAATACATAAACTGACGTCGGTTCGAAACCCATGCACGGGCTCAGAAAGTGTGAGGCGATTCTTAGTCATTCGCCAAAATATTTTAGACCTCCATATGTAGCAAGAGATGTCGTTTCCGCGAAGGCGCGGTGACAGGGTCGTTCTCTATTCGCCTGATCTTTCGGCGTGGTGCGGAAGCGTAAAAAGTTTCGCCCAATTCCTTTGACCAGCGTTTCCAGCCGTGAGCGGAGTGCAGGATTCATAAGCAAAAAGATAAAAAAAAAAAAACCGGCCCAAACGGAACGCAGAAATTCAAATGGCCCCGCTCCGGTGCAATGCTGCGGGCCAGAATATCGCAGCAGCAGACGACGTCCGCAACCGGATGTTCTCGCAGACGTCACCGAGAACGAGGCATCATG
This sequence comes from Haemaphysalis longicornis, assembly GCF_048455015.1. NCBI lineage: Eukaryota > Metazoa > Arthropoda > Arachnida > Ixodida > Ixodidae > Haemaphysalis > Haemaphysalis longicornis. Next base: position 454,303,188 of record NW_027526203.1, on the reverse strand, counting down.
GGCAGTCACGCTCGCGCGGTGCGAGGAGGTGGACAAAACGGGGGAGAATCGCGGCGCGGGTGAAAATGCGCTGTTTTGATTTGCAATATCTCCCTTAATACTCATCGCTTTAACAAAATTCTTGATGGAGGGAGATTAGTAGAACATTGTTTTACCTGAAAATGCGAACACCCATGCATCGGCAAAACCTCTTTCAGGGCCTCTTGAAATCGGAATAAAACATTACATGATTTTCGGCATCTAAAAAGTTTCATTAAGAGACGCCGACAAAAGATTGTCGCGACGGCAGTGGGTAGCTCTTCCAAGAATTCGATGTTTTATTGCCCTACAAGGAGCATGAACAAATAGTTTCATTATCATTTGTTTGATTAGATGCTGTTCCGTTCTTCACTTACTTAAAGGCAGCAGTTGGTATTAACACCGCATTCTAGGCAAAATACTTGTGTTAGTTATCGTAACTTCGGATACGCCGAACAAACTGTGCGGTGTCTTCCGATTCGGCTTAACGGGAGCTATATATACTGTTCTGTTGTGGTCACTAACGCCCTCTCGTTGGCCGGCCTGTCATTGCGCAGCCCCCTGTATTTCCCCAGGAGCGGAAGAAGAATTGCGGAAGCCATGTACGACATGCTGGAGAGAGAAGGTAAGACACGCTTCCGCTATTGACAATGGGTCTATTCGTTTCACCTGCACCACGTGAACCAGTTCAGGCGGTGCAGCACTTCGCCGTTCGTTTCAGTGGTGCAGCTCGCGGCTCCTGAACCGCGCCGTTCGATTCACCGGTGGTGCCGACGGGTGCAGGACGAGTTCACGGCTTTGCCTGCACTCCCTGCCGAGGAGGTGCAGAAGCAGACGACAAAAGTGCAGGGCTGGTTCCGCCAATGGCGGAACCCACTTTGCACCGCTGTGAACTGGTTCAAGAGGTGCAGGCTGAATCGAATAGACCCAATAGTTGGACGGAGGCGCGCAGAGTGACAGTAACCATGTGTTAACGTTCTCCGGTCGATCATCGCGCAGTTAGGACAAATAATGGCATTTTCTGAAGACGCTTGTAGCTGTAACCTAAGCAGCTCGCAAACCCCGCGCGCGAGCGGAGGGCGCGGCCCAGGGCAAACAGTTTCTTTCCCCCACTCACTCATTCACTGCGGCACATCGGAGAAGCCACCTAACTAGGCCCGCCCTGCCGCTCTAAATTAGTGCACGCGCATGGGCATCATCTCGACGTCAAGGTGCGGTTGGCGAGGCAACAACTCCGGTTCTATAGCCGTGCTTTATGCCGTTTGTACGTTTCAACCGCTCCGTGAGAGAAATGGCCCTCGTTTTTGGGAGAATTCATCTGGATCGACAGATCTATAGAGCTTGGCGTCACACGGGGCCAATTTTTCACCGATGAGCTGGGGGGAAAGGTGCTCAACCTATCCTTCGTAACTGTGCATGGGCTGCTCTCAAACAGTTTACGCCAGTTTTAGCTTGTTAGCTTTATTTAAGCAGGATTCGCAAAAATGTTTCTAAATGTAGTGACCCGACCCATAAAGGCCAATATGTGATGGTGGTGGGGGCAAAACAAAACGTTTAATGAGCCAAAGGGACGGAGTAGAAGGGTGTGGTTAGCCTCCTAAGTCCAGGAGGCCTCTTCGGAAGTTTTTTTGCTCGTCACCATAAAACAAGCAAAACAATAGTGTCGTTGTTCAAATGGAGGCGAAAAGCGAAAACGCCCGTGTGCCGATATTTCGGCGCCCGTTAAAGATCCCCCGGGGGGGGGGGGGTCAAAATTAATCCGGAGCCGTCCGCTATATACGGCGCACGTCATAGCCCAGGTGTAGCTTCGGCGCGTTGACCCAACAATCCCAATATGGATTTAATAACGCCGGTAAGAGTCGGAGCTCACGTGCGCGCTCACGTGTACGCCATTCGCAGCCTCCTTCTTCGGCGTGCACAACGAGGTGCTCAGGAGCTCCCACTGGGATTACACGACCGCCGACGGCTACCTGTCGCTGCGCAGCTGCCTCAAGGACCAGTTCCGGAGGGCTTCCATGCCGCACCTGGGCTCCGGCTTGATGGCCGTACGACTCTGCTCTACTTGTTTTTCACCTCGTTTCTGTGCCCATTACACCACGCGCCGGGCGCGCGCACAACAGTGGCGCGCAGGGAACGATTTTCACGCCTACATCCTTTCGCTTGTTGATCCAGCTGACTCTTCTCTGACAATATGGCCAAACTCCCTCCCCGCTATACGAATGTACCTATAGATTGCGTGTTTCAGTGAAACCTGGCAAGCATTCGTAAGAATAACAAAGTTAATTTAAGTCAAAATTTCTTTTTTTTTGGGGGGGGGGGGGGGGGGGAGGCTAAAACGTTTTACATAAATACATAATTTCAGTAGTAATATGTGCTAATTGCGGGTGTCAGGTCGTGGCGAAAACATGGTCGTGGCGAAAGCAATCAGTTTATTTATTACACAATGAATGGTTAACTTTAGGGTATAATTTACTTGCAGTTGCAACACTGAAGCCCAGTCGTTGTTTAAGGCTGGCGTTAAACTTTCCAAAAGTTCTTAGACATCCATGCAGTTTGAGGTGTCCATTACCCACTGGCGTACAGCCCATGGCTCGGCCATTTAAACCAGCCAGGCGTGTCGCATAAACGAAAGCAGCACTGCAGTTGACGTTTATGTTTGGCGACGTTGCATCACACTCGTGTTTCAGAATTTCGCATAAGGGCCCAGCGGCGTGGTGGCTCAGTGTGCGAGGCGGTGCGCTACTGAGCCTTATGGCGTATTCCGTTGGGCGTTTACGAGCGCTCTGGAGTGCTCTGAAAAGCGGCCGCGCCTTCGCTTGGTAGAATTCAAGCGCTCGAATTACCTTCGGTTGGTTCTTTCGGAGCGTCAGCCTCCTACTCGGAGCGCTCCCGACCGCTCTGACTTCGAAGTGAGAGCGTGGCGCGATCTGGCCGGGAGGACGGGTCACGTGACACAAAACGCCGCGGTTTACCCCGGCCGTACCGGTGGCTTCCCGCGCTGGCTGCATGGTTGCGCTACAAGTATTCTAGTTCACTGTAGTTGCGCTACAGGCGCGCTGCACCGAGATCGCCGATGCATTCGGTTGGTACGTACGCTGCCTCTCGCGCTCTGATTGCGAGCCGCCTTGGCATCTGGCGACTCCGAGACAGAGGACCGGAGCGGCCAATCGAATACGCCATTAGTGCCTAGTGAAAAGGGTGGCCACGGTGGCGATGGCTTTTCTGATGCTCGCACATTCTTATTATGGCCGCACGTCCCAGAAGTCAAATCGCACTTCCCAGCGCTAAAGCGGTATTTCTGGATTGGTTACCATCGAACTCCTTGCGGCGCAATACGCAATGCATCACCTGCGTTTCATCGCTTTGCAATGAAGGCAATACTTTAAGCATGTTCTGTGAACTGAATATCCCCACGGCGTAGTTTTATTCGAACGTTTTTGCAAGCGTTTATCTGTACTAGGTTTTTTTTGTGCAAGGGTATAGCGAAAGCTTGCTGGGGCCGTATTCTTTTCCTTTTTTAACGGATTTAAAAAAAATAGAATGAAATACACTATAAAAACATGGAGGCAGAATTTAAAAGTTTTAGATGAGACATCAGCTATAAATTTTCTTTACCTAAACCCGCCGCGGTGGCTCAGTGGCTAAGGCATTGTGCTGCTCAGCACGAGGACGCGGGTTCGATTCCCAGCCGCGGCGGCTGCTTTTCTGATGGAGGCGAAAAGCAATAAAAGCCGTGTGTATGAGGTTTCGGCGCACGTTAAAGATCCTCAGGTGGTCAGCATTAATCCGGAGCCCTCCACTACGGCACGCGTCATCGCCTGCGTTGCGTCGGCGCGTTAAACCCTACAATCAGTCAAAAATCAACAGCAACAATCTTTACCTAAATTGGCATGCTGCAGCCACTGGACAACGTTATGAAGGAAGAATGCTTTTGCCTTGCTTATGAAGCCACAACTTTGTGAAGTAGTGAAAGCAGTGCGTGTCGGCTTACGCACAGTTCGAAGTGCGTTCTATTGCTAACTATATGTGAATGGAAGGGGGGGATGGGCGGCGCAAGTGGGGATAAAAGCATTGTAAATGCAACAGCAGATGCAACAGCGCATGACCAGCAGGCCAGGTGGGTATTGTGCGCATGCAAAAAAGTATTCCCGCTACGCGTAGCAAGAAAAATGAGTGTATATTTTTTTTTACACCGCGTTTTCGCCCTTACTGCCGGCTGAGCGCCAGAGGAGAGTGGGCGAGGGGGAGACAAGGGGCATTTATTATGAAAACGGAATCTGAAACAGGTCATTTCATGTTGCTTTTGTTCGTTAGTGTTTTTTTTTTGTATAAAAAGGCTACGAGAAGTAAAGCAAATGTCAAATGTCGTCTTCGCAGATGGGTTAAGCGGCCCGGCAGGCATTATTTTGAAAGAGTATGTATAGTCCATACCACAAGCTGCATGCAGCACTGTGGAGGCTACATTGTTGTCAATAGAGCGCCCACTAAGGGCGCTTAACTCACCGTGAAGGGGGCTTTGAAGGACCTGTCAGTCTCCCCTCTCGGTAGGTGGAACAACAAGGCTCCTGCGCCTATTCTCCCTTTTCTTCGCGGTGACTTAGGCGCCCTCAGTAGGCGCTCTATTGACAACAATGTAGCCTCCACAGTGCTGCATGCAGCTTGTCTAACTGGTTGTTTTCCAGAAAATTACTATCCGTATATTACTTTGATGGGTCATATTTACACTCCACGGGTGGAGGCAAGGCCGTCCCATTTTCCGAAAATCTCTCAACGCGAACTTCCTCCAAACGCATTAATCGCCGAATTCTGTAGCACAGGTTAGCTGATACCGAAACCAATCTCACGAGAAACCCCTGAACTTCGAGCAACTGTTTTTGAGCCAAATGAAGCCGTGCTACGACGAAAATTCCATCAGGATTTCAAAAGACAGGGAATGAAGGCACCCTGATCAACGAGGAGGCAATCAAGCCACGTGCATGCACCGTGTCGTCGGGAAACGCGCTATAGATTATAAGCCGGCGGTCTTTCCCTTTGTGTACGTGGCCTTGATGTAGGGTCGGTGTTACGCCAGGCCACGCGTATAATTCGATTATCTGGCCACCAGTAGAGCTCTAAATGCATTGAGCGCCGTTGTGTGGCCACTGAGAATCTCGGCCCAAATCACACCTTGTATTGACAAAAAAAAAAATACAAGTGGGAAGAAGGGAGGCTCAATACGCCACCCGCGTGCTTGGCTTCCGTGGTGGTTAGCGACGGATTTCTTGAAGTATGTTCGTTTCGCGCAATTTACTAAATAACTGGAGTGGTTTCACGTAATCATACACTTCAGTTGAATAATCTACTTTAATTACGGAAGTGGTTAATGAAGTCCAAGTAATCAGGCTTTTGGAACATCTACTTCATTTCAAATAATGTCTGCATGGCTACACAACTTACTCTCAAAACAGCATTTGTGTTGCTCTTGCAACGGTTTCAAGAAACCTCATAAAATAGAAAAATTTCCATCGGGGCTGCACTTGCAGATGATCACTCAGTGGTAAAACTGAGGTTATCTACGCTGCGGTATATAAGTGAGCTGGTATGTTGTTTCAAAACTTCGGTTTTGTTAAGTTGCTGTCGGAAGTTCATACTCCGTGCATAAAGTTTAATCTCGGGAGTGTGCTTGGGTCATAGCGAGTGAATTCGTTTTTACAAAAAGGCGCCGTTTTGGAGAATAAATTTTTACAAGGTTAATGCTTTTTCTGTAGGCAAAGAAGATGTAGCGAACGTCGTCCTCCAGCGAACCAGTTGAGGGTGCAAAGTGTGCGAAGGAAAGCGGAAGACATGCAGTCGCACTATTATTCAATTTTTTCTTCAAATTCAGCACCATCATCATCATCAACATCAGAATCTTATTTGTGTCCACTTCCGGATGAAGGCCTCTCCCATGTTCCTCCACCCGTTCCTGCCTTGCAATAACTCATTCTTCCACTATGAATTTCTTGATAGCATCCCTCTACGAAATTATGAGCCTTCCTCTTCTTCATAGCCTTCTATATTTCAAGAGCTGCTCAAAAAAAAAAAAAAAAAAGGCCGCCATCTCAAATAGTAAGATCACTATTTGGACCACAGGGGGTTTAATCGGTGAGCAATAAGACGCCCTCCAAGAAGCCATTGACACCACCGACAACTACCATACAGTCCGTGGCCTCAGTTGTGCGTCAGAGAAATCTGCCGTTCATGTTTTACAAAAACGCACGCAAGGCCGCAAACGACAACGCCTCCCAGACCCACAATTAAGCCTACATGGCACTCCCATCCTAACCAACCCTACAATTCGTGTTCTGGTACTTACTATCCAATCAGACTGCGCAGGCATTTATACTATTTATAACTCAGAAGGAACGCTCATACAAATCCCACACCTCATCAAACATATTGCTAGTCGCCGACAAGGACTGAAAGAAAACGACCTCGGGCGCCTCATTCAAGCCCTACTAATTAGCCGCATCACACACGGAACTTCATGTTTCATCAAACATATTGCTAGTCGCCGACAAGGACTGAAAGAAAACGACCTCGGGCGCCTCATTCAAGCCCTATTAATTAGCCGCATCACACACGGAACTTCATATTTGGCTCTCAAAAATATTGAACTAAAAAAACTGGACATAACCATCCGGCAATCCTATAAATTAGCGCTACGCCTACCCCCCACAACTTCCACTGCCAAATTACTACAGATGGGAATACATAACACCTGGGACGAACTTTGAGAGGCCCATCATGTCAACCAGATCGAACGGCTCAAGCTCTCACACACTGGCTGCCACTTTCTCCGTCACCTCTGCTACCAACTTCCTGCCACCCACCACCCCCGCCAACGCATCGCCCTGGAACTACGCAATTGCATCTCCGTCGCCCCAGTATCCAAGAATATGCACCCCGTTCATAACCAGGGTCGCCGACAAGCACGGATTCAAATGCTTCGCAAGATTCTTCAAGTCAAGCTACGAGACATCCGCTACGAAGACGCCGCCAAAGATGACGCTAAATAGACTTCGCAATTGCAACAGTAGACCATCGAGGAATTAAACTGTCTTCCGCAACAGTAATTGGCAACGACTCCACAACGGCAGAAGGAATCACAATAGCCCTCGAAGCCACTGCACCTCAAGACATTATCATCATAGTTACAGATTCGCAAGCTGCATGTCGATATTACGCCGCCGGTCACATTTCTCCCTTAGCCCTCTGCATCCTAAAGTCCATCCCTAACCCCCCTTACCTCTACATTCTCTGCACCCCGGGGCACGAGTCTCTGGAGGGAAATGAGGCGGTTCATGCTGCCGCACGCACGCAGATCTACCGGGCGTTCGACTGCAACACTCCAACGTCAACTCCGGAAGCGTACCATTCCGTGCCTCAAAAATACAAAGATATCCCGAACACTAAAGCCTGGAACGCCACATATTACCTCCGCCCCACGATAAGTTGACAAAGGAAGAAGCCATCACCTCCCGCCACCTTCAAAAGAGCACATACCCACACGGCACCCTCCTCCATGCCCTCCACCCCTACTCCGCCACCTGCAAGTACTGTCCCCAACCCTGCACACTCTACCACATGACCTGGGCGCGTCCCTCTACACCATCCCTCCCCCAATCCCCTCCCCCAAACAGGAGCAGTGGGAAGGCATGCTAGCCAACCCGGACCCCGGCGATCAGCTTCGGCTGGTTGAAAGGGCTCGCCAGGCAGCGACCGCCCAGGGACTTCTGGCCTGAGGATGCCCCCCATTGCCATGACTGCAGAACTAATATAAAAATAATGTTTATTCCTCCTCCTGGTCCCATCCCGCCCTGCGAAAGTGTATGTCCAGCAAAGCTGTTGTAAACCGCTAAGGGCAATGGAGGAGGGTATGAAATGTTTCTCGTCGTCTCGGCGGGCTTGCCGCTTGCGCTCGGCTAGTGTCACTGAATATGATACAGAGTATCGGCACGCTTTTCTCCTATTGTTCCATGCTGCCGCCATGATCACTGGTCAGTTCGTATTGCGTGGCATTGTTTTTGCACTGCAACAGTTCATGGGCGCCGCCATTTTGTTGTTTATGCTTTTTAGACGGTCGACTCTGGTAGGCTTAGCTTGTCCTCACTGCTCTGCGGCTGCGCATCGTTGACGTTGTTCTGAATGCGAATGAAAGATAGCGCATGTTACATCATTTCAGCAGCAGAAGTGTGTCCGAAGGTGCCGTTTTGCCGCATCCTTGGTGGTGTTGTTAACAAACGACCCGGTCGAAGTTAACGGCGGGGCCGTAGATGCGGCAATCTCGCAACACTGGTGAACGACAAAATGGCCGCCATTGCTGACTTGCCTGCCTCAGTGGGGGTACTCTAATACCTTATCTACTGACGCTACGCTCGGCTTTTCTGGCGGCAATTGTGGTCTTGCCTAGCCTAGCCTTCGAAGATAATTTGCAAATATAATCTTTACCAGGAACACATGGGGGGGGGGGTCCCATTGTTCACATGCGCCGAACATCCATAATGCTGTTTCGATGGTTGGTTTGTGGTCTCCTTAGACGAATTCTGAGCTCTATGCTGTATGCCTGATTAACCTGACGAATGCGTTCGGCGTGTTAGGCTTTGGCGCCTTAGCGTTTTTGCCCACGGCGATGAAACCGTTGGTGGGGGGGGGGGGGGGGGTGGGGGTAGAGGTATACAGCGTTGCTATAAAAAAAAAGGGGGGGGGGCATGGAGTGAGCGCGTGAAACTCACCGTGACATTCTAGGGACGCCGTCTGAAGAAAAGCGACGTTACAGTTCCGTTGGGGCCTTGGAAAAGGCCAAAACCGCAAGGCCCTAACACTTGTTATCGTATGATCGCTTTTCTTCAGTCGGCCTGCGTACAATGTCATGTTTGATGCGCTCACTGCACGTCTTCTCTAGAAGCGTGCAACATCGTACCGGGCTGCACCCGGGTTGTGAAATTATTAGTCCACTCTTTTGGTAACAACTCTGTTACCCGGGTTGTCCAGAGGTTGTCACACCTCCGCATCACATGCCCTGCCCAAGTGCATTTGCTCTTAATCGGAGCTGTGATTTGTTTCCCCCGAGATTGTTCTCTGAGATGGAATGCTTGTGTCCTAACCCTACGCGTTACAACTGTCATATTTCTTTCCATTGCTTGTTAATCTGGCCTAGGTCTTTCTAAGCAACACGAAATAATTCTTCCTCCCTAAAGCTTTCCAGTTACTCCAGCAATAAGCTAGACTCACTTGGCCTAACTGGGAGACTCTTCTTTCTAAAGTTTGCTGAGGGAAAAACAGTGCACCCCACAACGAAGCCAGTGACAATAAGCGCACCTTTTTCTGGACGTCGCGTCACAAGACGGACCTGATGCTGTTTCCTTCGGTGGCGACAGCCTTGACTTTATTTTCGTTGCAGTAAAAGTGAAAGCTTATGCAGCGTCGCAGCGCGCACGACACGATATTCTTGTTTTCTTTCGAAGATGTAAAAAACATTTCGGACATAACAGTGTCTATGTTGCCATGCCGTAATGTTTATGAGAGTTTTGCAAGGTTACGTCTAGTTTACCTGCAACCTAATTGTTTACGTGCATTGCTGTTGCAATGCCAGCTATGTCGCTTCCTTAGTAACGTTCCGCGCTGGGCGCCCTCTAAATGTCCGCATCATCGTTGCAGGCAGTGCCCATGTCTCGACCACTGCGCCAGGACGTCAGGGATAACGGCGTGATCAATGTGGTCTACGAAGTGAGTGAGAGTTGCCTCTTTATTGCTTGCGACTCAGTGAGCAATTTTTAGGTTAAGCATGAGTAGCACTGAAAGTGTACTGGTGTTAGCCGCTGTGACATTTTGTAAAACGTTTTCCCGGGTTGTCATTACCGCTGCAAAGGACCCCTTTCTTGCGTCTTTAGAGCAACTCATGTGAAACGGAACCGAGCCCGGCCCATTCAGAAAACCTGCGAAAGTTTACCTTCCATAAACAGCCCTTGCTTCAATATGGGACGTGTTTGAGTGTACCACCTGTCCACCACTTCGGAACACCGCAAATTATTACTAAAAACTTTTCTAGTGTTCTATAAAGTCCTCTTCCGTAGTTATTATCACATACAAAAGCTTGCTTTGTGCGCAGTTTTCCGTCTAAGTTATGATGCTACTAGCACGCTGAGATATTAAATATATCAGGCGTGTTTATGTGGGTACAGAATCTTTGACCAGTAATTAAACAAACGTTTTGGGACGTTTTACAAAACTGTCCCGGCAAGTCCGGCGAAGTTTGCATTCAAAGTAAAAGGTGTCTCTATGCGATTTCTTTTTTCATTTATGAAATGGTGCTACGAGGGGTCTTTTGAAGGTACGCCCATTGCCTCAAATCGCTTAGTATGCGATGTGAGGAGAAAATGACCCCCATGTGTGTGCGTGCATTTTCCCGTCTGTTTCCACTCAAGTAGGAAATACTAGCGGACTGTTCAGACTTCATTGAGTTGCATTGCGGATATTTCATAACACCAACAGACACAACTGTCACTAGCCGAACGCGCTATAGCCATTTCGAGGAAAGACCAGACGAAATTCGTTGCTACAGAAACGCAGAATCGTGTTTTTGGCCATTAGCAAGTAAATAAAAAGATTCAGAAATGTAGCATTTGTACTCGCAGGATGTCGCAAGTGACGCGAAGCGTTGAGAGAACGCTTTTGGAAATCGCGGTGTACGTTGAAGCTTTTCAAAACAACTGGTAACCCTTTGGCTGTCTTTCCCTTTATGTTACACTGTATACCCTATCTTGAATGCAAAGCCAATGGCTGTAAGGTGGAAAATTGGAACCGTCTCTGAGTTTCAATGGGATGGCTAAATTAGGAAATGCTTAAAATTACAGGGGTGGCCGGATTTTAAACCCCGTGTCTCGGCTGACGTGTCGCTGTGGGCTTGTGAGGATGTTACCCAGATTACAAATGTTTTGGCAGGGACATCCACTTTTGAGGTGTGCTCGTACTGCCCTATCGCCCACGCGACGAGGACAGATTTTATATCTCATTTGCAGGGTGCAGCCACGTGATCCGCTTGACTAATTGCATATCTGGAGAACCCATTCTCAGGAGGACCGAGTCGTGTTTCCGGTATACCCATACAGTTTCAGTGCCCCGTTATCAGAAATTGTTCGACACACTTTTATGGGCATGGGCAACACGACCCTTTTCCAAATTGAGGGAGGATAGTCTTGACGAGACCGGGAGTGGAGGGGGTGAAGTGTATTCAATTCTTCAGCGCAAATCTTCCAATTAAACAAAATCGTACTGCTGGTGCAGACCCGACCACATCAGTCGGAAGTATCGTCTGTGAATTTTCACACCTGTCCTCGTCAGAAAACCGGCGTAAGAACTTCAGTCGAAATAAAGCTGATGCCGCTTCGAAACGCAGGGAATATTTGTCTCAAAACTTGATCCCGCCTCTGTCTGCCGTCATTACTGTGGACACGCAGTATTATACCACGAATAAAAAAGAGCAGAAAAATGATACCGAAAATATCACTTGCAAGTTGGGGATTCATAGTTAGAAACAGAAAGCGCAGTGAACTCTCCGTGTGCAGAAGAATAAGTTTGAATGATAAGAACGGAGTGAGGTAAGGGCACACAGACAAAAAAAGAAAAGAGTACGTCAACACGACAAATAATAAAACCGCCGCACAAATTCTAAACTTCATTGCACCGATTGTACTCACGCAGGCCTTCAAAGAAACTATGATGGATTTTGGTTACAAACCGGGAGTGTTCACTCTTCCCGGCTTTGCCGAAACTTCGATGGACCAACTCTTTTTCCTTCTCTACGGAACGGTAAGCTATCGGCAGTTCACTGTTGCTGCAGAAAATTATACGTCGCATTCCAACCATGACCGCTGGACGAAAACGCACAGCGTGCGGCTTGCCGCACCATTTGTATAGGTTGCGATAGCCGCCTATGAAAGTAATATGGTCGGCCGGCGCAGGCCGCTATATATACCCGCCTTACTGAGTCATTAAAGGTGCGGAAAGTAGGTGTCTATTGTAACTTCCGTGTCATTGTCGCCGATCATGTGATGTTGAGCAATGAGGCAGGCCGCACCCGTCCACCTGTCGCGTCTAAATATCGTGAATAGACACGCTTACGTCCAGCCACTGAGCTGGTGAGTATGGTGATGAAACATAACATCCAAATGTAGGACACATTTGTCGAGCGTTAGGAACACAAAATGTACGAACGCTGTGGTAACAAAAAGATGGACCGCGGCGTTTTTCATGTACTTAGCCTGAACAAGGGCCCCAGTTGTGTTCGGGGCGTTGACATCTTCTCCCCAGAAATACGGACATGTCTATGCATTTCAGACAAATTTTGGCCTTGGAAATGTTCCAGAACCGTTCCATGAATAAATAACACAATTCGTTTTATAGAACATGGTCGTTTCTTGATTTGTGCCATGCCAGAATATTAGTCATAGTGGTCAGGCACAGATTTGTCACTATATAAACTCTGAGCTTCTGGCCTTCGCAACTGCAGATTTAAGTACTTGCCTTCCGGCCGCGGACAGTAATTTATTTCTTTGCAAACTATGTAAAGCAGGTGCTGTTATTGTTTTCATTCTTTCTTTTCATTTAGAGTCAATGTGAAGTTACCACTCAAGAGGCTGCGGTGGCTGACGAAGTAGTTCATGCTTCTCATCCGCGACGCTACCGGTGAGTTCCAAAAAAACAGAGCCAGGCGCATGTGCAACGCCGCTATATGTACTTACATTTCTTAAAAGAACCGCCCTTATGACTCTGTTGATACTGTGCCATTTTCGCTTTTGGGGAAGAGGGGGAGGGGGGGGGGGCAACGTTGTCACGCAGAGTCAACATTTTTATGCAGTATTACATGCTGTTTTAAAACACTTGGTGCAACTTGCGCCCTACGCAGTTCTAAAAAGAAATGAACCCCTCGATTCGTTACAAACGCGCATGTCCTGTGGTTGGAGGAACAACTTTAAGAAACTGTCGGAAGGCTTTAATGAGTTGCGGCAGAAAAAAAGCCTCTGAAAGCACGATAGTTTGGAAAAGGACGCATTACGTGGATGGAAAGAATTCTCGACCAGCATGGAAAACGTTTAACGCAACGAACGATGAATGATTTATCTCGATACTCTTGAGAGAACCCCAAATTTCTTCATACTTCGTCGTGTCCGCGCTTGCTTACTCCAAAATGCTTGCCCGGCCTGTGAGACTTCATTGTGTTTCGGTATTTTAGCTCGGTCTAGCAGGACCGGCTCACTTGCTTTAAATATAAATTCCGGGCAATTCATGCCCCGAGGCTTCTCGTGGGCTTCGAGGCATGCCATAGTTCCATGGGAGCCTCCGGAAGAATTTTGACCACTGTAGGATCTTTAACGTGCGCCGATACCTCGACACAGTATCGTTTTTGTTTTCTGCTTCCATCACAAAAACGACCACCGCGGATATTGAACCAGCGGCCTTGGGCTCAGCAGCGCAACGCCTTACCCACTGAGCCGCCGCGCTGTGTTTTCCACCGCCACTTATGGCGTTACCAGCAGTGGATGACCTAACTAAAACAGGGGACAAAGGATTAACGCCAGTCTCTGAGAAATCAAGGAAGGCGTAGATTATAAGGCGAAAATAGCTCACATAAAGCCCACTATATAGCGCCTAATCACATAAGTTTTTAAAATACTTTTCAATATTTCCACGGTTATGTCTCCGCTGAAAGCTCAGTTTGGTAAACAACAGATGGCGCCACGCGGCCAAGTTAAGGCATCCTAAAAATAGGTACGAATATCATCCCAGAGAACAGCCACGTAAGAACTATTGCTCGGTGGGGGGACTAGACATGCGGGTAGTTCTCAACTCACAATCGCCAAAAACAACAAAAAAAATCTTTAACTCATCATTCCCCACAAGCAAAACGTCCAACCAAGAAAGAGCAAGAAAAAAGAGAAAAAAAAAAAACGATAAGACTAATGAACCCACTGATAATTACCAGAATACTACAGAGCCTGTTGTACTACAAATTTAGCCGCACCAAAGAAAGTGAAAGAAACACCATCATTAGGACAGCATATAAGGCAGTTCTCAACCTCGTAATTCTGACCATGAGACGAACTAACAAAGGGTGGACCACCAAGATAACACAACCAACATGCGTAGACGGGTCTAAAAGAAGAAGACGGCCATTTACTTGATGGAGGAATAAAACAACTGTATTCGGAGGAAAGAATGGGCTCGTGAAACGCATGACAACTGCGGGTGAAGGTGAATAGGAGAGGCCTTCACGCTGCAGTTGTCCTAAGTAGAATGTTGGTAATAATGACGATGAATAGGTCCTCAAATTGTGTCTTCCTAACGCATTTCCAGAAATCGGAGAAACAATGCGCTCTGCTAGCACGAAGAAAGCGGATGTAAAAACAAAATCGGGAGGGGCCATCATGCCCCCTTGAAAAGAAACAGGCACCACAAAAAAAGACAGCTACTCCCACCCCTTTGAAAGGAAAGCACTACACGCCATGATAGCCATGGCACCGATCTAGTGACCCCGCATAAAAACAGTCCTCTACCAAAAATACAATCCTACACAACAAGTGGCGGTAGCGCAGGCTCAAGTTCATACGGGGAAAGTTTTCATATGATGAAACCGCAGTATACACCGACTCCGGGATGTACAAAAGCACGAGGCCCCGGTTGTCGTAGTTGACCACTCTGACAATCTTTGTGACTGCATGACCCTCCAAAATACACGAACAAAACAGTGGAAGTTGGAGCGATCCTCTTGGCAATCCGAATAGCGGATGTATCAAATAAAAGCATAACATTATTACAGACTCACAAAGGACATTGTACTGTTTTCTGGAGGCAGAATACTAAGCGCTTCGGAACGATAATCCCATCCATAATGCAGCAAGTTAACAACGTCACCTGGACAGCCGGATCCAATGGTCTGACAGTGAACGACGCACTATGCAAGAGGTATAAACACTCACACACCGTGCTCCTTGTGACCACGAATACCACACTTCCCTCTTCGAAAAACGCTAAGAACGAATCCTGATCCTATGCCTAGGAACAGAATCTTTCCCCTCGCTACAACGAGGTCTCAATGCCGAAGAATCAGAAACTCTGTGGACGAAAAACTGACAAAGTTATCTGAAAATCCATGTGCGTTAAGGTGTTCGATGGGAACATCAGACATTAACTACTCTGCTAAAATAGGGGAGACATACACCCTCCTGCGCGCAACTTAGCCGTGTCTAAGGGTATGGCCAGGGGAAAACAACTCAAACATAACACATTACACTTTTTCGAAGCATGGGAGGCAGATTTGACCAGCCCCTTACCTCAAGATCAGCGCGAGCTGATTGAGAGGGCAAGGGAAGGAGCTGCTGCATCTGGTGCCGTAGACTCAGGTTCCACCGTTGAGCTCTGCCGTCTTCTTCTTAAACCACTCCCATTTTTGTAAACCACAAATATTTCTTCCCGAACAACATCTTGTCTCTCTCTCTCTCTCTCTCTCTCTCTCTCTCTCTCTCTCTCTCTCTCTCTCTCTCTCTCTCTCTCTCTCTCTCTCTCTCTCTCTCTCTGAAAAAAGCAATAAAAGCAAAATTCTTTAGCCCGGCCTAGACACCACGGAAGAAACATTTTGATACACTGGCACTGAACCCTCCTCGCTCAAACTGACCAACACCTCGCATTTGCAACCTTTCACGCTCCCATTTTAAGTCACAGAAGCGCCGAGACCCTTTGTCTCTCCTGGGACACGGCGATTAAAAGCCCTGGTTGCTAGCCTTTCTCTTTTCGATAACCTTTCCTGCTCGTGAAGCATAGATCGCAAATGTAGTAGCTGCGTACGGAAACGCTCCGTGGGAGTCGAAGTATCGCTATCTCGCCTTACATCTTAGGATACAAACGTAGATGCTTCTGCAACTTTTTCTTTTTACAGGCTTCATAAACTTAATACCGCCTTATTGACCGGACAAACTACGAAAACTGTGTTTATTTGAGCCAGTCTGCGGAATGCAAGCAAAAACAGAAGCTTGACAAATTCACTTCAGTTAAAGCTGAGAAAAGGTGGAGGACGCTATGGACTGGGCCATTGGGGTCAGAAGCAGGAAAGGCTGGAATGGGTGGCAAAGTACAATAGACGCGACTGCATTAGAATAGGCGATAATCACGCTGCAATGAAGAAGCTGCAAACAAAATAAGTCATCATGGTTGTTTGCTTCGTATTTTGAACACGTGCTAACCATCGAAGGTGCGGGCATCATGTAATGCCTGTGGGAACTTCCCTCTGTAGGGCCATACGCGAGGGTTATAATTGACTACTATACTTAGACTTACCTTCGGGTTGGGCTTCGCTTGAAAGCAATGTTCTGTGGTGCAACTTGCGTATGGATGTACAAATGCAATCAGTTTTGTGCGCTGACGCTACAGTGCCAAAGTGATGATCGTATCTACCTGTCGGCCACGCAGGTCGCAATTAGGTGAAAGGTATATGCACCCAGAGTCCGATAACGACCAAATGAACATAGTTATCATCTCACTGCTTCATTGCATATGCATGCTGCCATTACTGTGGTGCTTTGAAAATAAGAGGGTTGGCAGAAAAAAAATTGAAATGAGCCCTGTCCTGCAGTTAAACAAAAACGTATACGCATGCAAACATTTTGTAGAAAGAATCGTTTCACTTGTTTGCCACCCACCAATCCTTTAACTCGTGAGCGTGAGCGTCGTATAGGTCTGCTCAAAGATTAAGTGTCCAACGTGCCTTCGTAGCTCACGCCAAACTTCTCGTTGACAGCAAAGCAAAGTTTCTTGGCAAACGCAAAATTCTTTCACAATATCCTGGCAATTTTTCTGACATTCCTTTTTAAGTTTTACCACTACTTAGACAAACAGTGAAATAGTGCCAATGCATTCCTGATCAAATCAGAAATACTCTCACTAATGGTACTTCTGAGTTAATTGCAGACTGAAGCACGGAAATGTGACACCATACACTACTTTTTTTAATCGATGTGTAGATTATAGTATAATAGAATAAAATAACGCTTAACGAGTGTGTCGCAGCGTCTTTATTTTTATAGCTCCTTTCTGCATGACTTTGAAGGCTCTTATCTGTGAGTCTTTGCAAAATGGTGTTGTTGACGTAGCCACGTCTGTGGCTGATCTTCTGCAGGGTCAATCATGCACTGCAAAACAACCAGCTATTTTCCCGCGCCTTCATGTGCCCCAGCAGTGCTGGCATGAACCCGAAGAAGAAATGCAGAGTCTGGTGATCCGGTTGGGTGGCTGGCGCAGTAGGCCAACCAAGACACCGCTCTGTTTTGACGTGCGGACACTTTGCCCCCAAGGCACTTGGAGCCCGCGTCTTCGGAACTTCCGTGCTCGAGGAACCACGATTCTTTGTGTCACCTTTTTTTTTTTCAGGAACTGCATTCTACGTGAAGTGTTGTGTACCTCTGTGCAAGCAAAACTAGTACCTTGTCACCTAAGTGTCAGCAGTCTTTGTCGCACAATTCTTAGGTCGGGTAAGAATAGAAAGGGGTTACTCTCACCATTCGTTCCTTTTGGTGCGCGGCACTTTGGCCGCTGCTACTGGAGTTTCGCGGCGGCGAGGGCGTCGGCGTTGTAACCGAGCGAACAATGGGAAGAAAGACGACTGAAAGAAAACGGGGGAGGAGAGTGTCGCGAAATTGTGAGGGGGACGGCCGTTTGCCGAGGCGGTTGCGAGACGCTCCTCCGAAAGTATGAGAAACAGGGCAGTTGCCAAGCCCGCGCCGGACACGTGTGTGAAAAGCGCCCTCAGAGTCTATATAGTGCCGTCGAAGAAAGAAAACGCAAAACCAGGCATCCATGACAGCAATGTTCATCCAAGTTCCCAATCTGCGTGTAGCACGTTCATTGGTCCTTCGGGTCCTTCGTCGCCGTCCTCGTTGCGTGTATCGCCCGAAACAAGTGACATTTGCGCGGGAGGTACAAACGCGATTTACAAAACATGCTCGGTTGCGCCGACGCGCTGCGAGATCACGGCAGAGTAGCGCGCGCCGCCGTGCGCTCGCCGATCACGCGACCACTTCCTCAGACACGGCAGCTATGCGCCTTGACCGAGAAGACTGCAGTTCGTGTTTCGCACAAATTTCGCATTAGGGAGTATAGTAATCATCCGCTGCTTTTTTTTTTTTTTTGTCTCGAATCACTTGTTTCGAATAACCATTCTTCTAAAGTATTAAAAATAAAAAAAGGGGATGAGGGGCGAAAATAACTGAAACCCACGTATTCTGAATCTTTACTTCACTCATGCCTCAAGCCGAGCAGACCCTCGAAAGCGAGTTTCGGTTTCATAAACTAGCATCCACTCGGTGGTCTACTCCAACGGAAGAGCCCCTCGGCGCTTCGGAATAGCCTCTCCAAGGTGTTGTCTGTGCCATCTTGAAACAGCCCTCCAGCACTATTATCAATATTGCTGCCTACGCTCTTCTCGGTTCGAGCCGGCTCGGCTCGCTCGCCCTTTTTGCAGAATTCGCGGAGCATGTACTGCGCGTTTACGAGGCATTTCATGAACGTTTGTAGGATATCCGCATTTCCACGCCGTGAAAGTGCCATGTAAACGCGTTAGGGACCGGTTGAATCCCTTCGAGCACTTCAGCGGGGGGGAATTCCTATCGCGGTACCGCTTTACCAACAACGTGTGAGTACGAGCTAGTTGGCAATCCATTGTACGAATTTAAAGCGCAAAAATTCAGACAGGGGACGAACGGGACAAGGACAGCCCCGTTGTCCTTGTCCCGTTTGTCCCCTGTCTGAATTTTTGCGCTTTAAATTCGTACGCTTTACTAAAGTGGCCGTGCTGGAGCTCCTGAGGTGCCTACCCTTCAGGGAAAACACCAGCAACCGCGGCCACCCATTAGCTTGTGTGTTGCAGCTGCTGGTTACGCTACGATTTTATGGTGCCGGGACATATCAAGTTGTGACGGGGACCTACTACAAGTAGTCTTAGAATTGGTTACTTAACGTCACCTGCAAAAACTTGGCTTGGAAAACTTACTATACTACGCTTCGCAACATGACATCCCTAGGGAAAAACGTAGCCAGGAGACATCACTAAAGCATTGCCGACAACACTAGTTCAAATACAAAAATATCGTGTGGTAATGTTTTAACGAAGTGTTGAATGCAAATACTGAACATGCGAGCGTTATAAACTCCACTGTTGACGACATAAATGTTAACACTACCGGGCGACAAAGGAAAAACTGAGGGTCGCGAATATCGCCACGATGGTAAATACGATTTTCCAGCAGACCCCTAACGTGATTCAGAGAAAGGGCAATCTGTCTAATTAGACAGATGGTTCAAATTCTACATTGTTCTATGGGTTGGTTCAGCTCGGCGAAGTGCATCGAATAGCGGTCGAGCTCTGGCATGATTCAGGCCACCGGGGGCCGAACTCTGCTGATCCGAAGCGCTTCGGACGATCGTGACGTCAGAATGACGTGAAAAGTCGCCACCGCCCCGCCCTCGATCGGAGAGTTCGGGTATGACGTCATGGAGAAGCCAGCCAATAGGAAGCGGCCCTCATCCCGGAAGTGCGTGTCAAACGCCTTCGGGGACAAAATGCTCTCAGAGCGAAATTAATAAAATTGTTTAAATACAACAAAAGCTTTTCTGTTTATTTATTTTCACGGGCGGTGCCGTCGCTGTTAATGTTAGTTGAACGTGTTTAAATGCGTTTATTTTTTAACTTTGTTCAGTTTTAAGGCACTAGGAGGCGCTGCGCGCGGTACAGCTGTTATTTAAGGCGGGATATTTCAACGCTGAGTACACTTGCTGCACAAAGATGCCGTCTCACAATGTCCTCTTGGGATGAAGAGTGACGTAAACGGAAGTGCATTTTCTCGTGCAGCTTGTAGAGGAGCATTCCATCGTTCTTCAATACTTCAGCGGCCACTCTAGAATGGGAGAAAAAAACTTGCCAAAGCGGCAGTTATATATATCGGAAGACTGTGACGTGAGTATATTTTCATTGATTTTCAACGCGATATCATCGTTGGCCCACTCTCCCTTGTGCAGTGAATTAAAACCGTTTTAAGAAAACGTAAGTGTGCGTGTTTTGCGCACGCTCACATTCAGTACTTATGTCACGGGAAGCTCGTTTTAATCTTTCTAGTGAAAGCAGGGATGCAAGTGCAACGTCAATGAAAAATTGTACTGACCTCCAACCTTTAGCTCCTGAGGATATGTTTTCCGCCTAGCTTTGTTTCATGAACTATATTAACATGCTACTCTGCGTGATGAACTGCTCTAACAGCCTCAGCATGCATTGACCATACCCACAAATTTGGTGTTTAGTCATGTAACATGAAATACTTTGCCCAGTCTTTTCTTAAAACATCCCGAGAGTCAAACCGCCTTCCCGCAAATATTGTTTCCATTCGCGACAATCTCTTGTTTTTACAAGCATAGGTAGAACTGTACAATCAGGTGTAATTTTTGTAATTGACCCCTTGTAGTGTATTCTTACGTTTGTATATTTTGTAATTCCCCTTCCCTCTTTATTGCCTCTAGCCTTGAGGGTAAAATAAAGTATATCGCAATACACTTCGTTAACTACGATAAAGACCGCATTTTAACCCTTTGTTGTTTTATGGCCGTTATACTCATCATGCACACATTTTCAGACGCGCTGGATCTGGAGAGCTGCTGGACGTGGAAGGCCCTGAACGTTCAACCTCGCTGTGACAAGTTATACTGTGGGGATCAACAAGAAAGGGTGCCGACTATGTGCACTTTAACAAGCTGGATCAGAAAAGACAATTCTGGCATTTGCTCACTAACATCAATGTGCACTTTTTTTTTTGCCATGAAGACAGCCTTGGTTTCTGTACACTTTCAATAAGGCTGTGTACCAGCACCCCAGAAATGCATTTGTTAATTTTGTCATGATTATTTGTTTTTTCAGTGTTGGTTACTGTTCCCCCTGCAGGGGGAAAAGGAAACAGTGCAACAGTGCAAACAGTGCAACAGGAAACAGTGCAACAGTGCAAAGATAACTTGTCACGTTCGCTAATTTATTGGGGGAAAATTCAATGCGCCATCTAGGCGCTGCTGCTGGCACATCAAAATTCTTTCTCACAAGCAGGCGTCCTTCATGACGCAAAAAATAGCAACTTCACTCTTCACAAATCTAACGAAGTAGTCATCAAAGCACTGACTTCTAGAATACAGGCAGTGGTGGGAGAAATGAAACTTTTGCGGCCATTTTGCCAGTAATCTTGATAATTTCAGAATAAATTAGTTGGCCATGATACGGAACTATGTGTTAATAAAAGACAGCCTCCCACCTTTAAGTATGTCTATTTTTTTGCATCAACTGTGGAGATAGATACTTGCATATAGTGTCCTTTTAAGTAAAATTCTCTGTCAGGGATCGCCAAACAAGGGCACCGTGCAATGGTTGCCCTAGGTCATAATATAACTCTTGACAGTGGTGAACTAAATGTGTCCAGAAAAGTCCGCAGTATACTAATTTTTTATTTTTGTATGTGTGGTACATGCATCATCATTCTTGGCTTTGCAGCGGAATGATGGTTACAGCGTAATAAAAGAATTTTTTGAAGAGAATCTTGACCGGTCTCTATGTACACAACAAGGTCTGACTACCCATGAAAACAGTAGTCACTGGTTATCCCGTATCAAGCAACGCAGCGTCAGGGCATGTATATAGTGGTCGAAAGCAAAGCAACTTTCTCTGTAATCCTCACACAGCCATGTCAAACACAAAACGACAAGCTTCTCTACAGCAAACAGTGCCGCGTCAGGACATAGTACATGCTGCTTGAAACAACAACAAAATAACTTTCTCCCGACGAAAAAAACACAGTACACCACACACAATCAGAAACGAAAGTTAAAAATGGCATGTTGAGTGCCACCAAGCTGCCTGAAGATGCGTTGGTTGCCCTGCTCTGCACCTGCCTGTCCTTCGGGAGCAAGAATCAACGTTACGGGAGCAGGAACCTCCTCAGCCGCGTAGTCTGTATCACTGCCCTCCTGCACTTGCTGCTGCTGCAGCTGTTGTCGTCAGTGGTTCCAGCAGGCAGATGTTGGTACCACACAACATACTCCGACAATGTTGGCTTCCAGAAGTGGCCTGTAAAGAGAAGCTGGTGCTACTGCAGGCAGGGAAAACAGCTTTTGAGAACTGAAATGTAGCACTTCTCGACAGGCCACATCGAAGAATGTGCGGCATTGTACTTTTCTTCAGGTGTCTGGGGCCTGGGTGACGAGCAGTGGGTGTCATGAGCCACGGCTAGAGCAGGTGGCCACCATGAACCCCAGAACTCGCCAGGCTTTACACGTCAGCAAGAGGGCGGGAAACAGTGAGGTGATACCCGCCGCGCTGGTTCAGTGGCTAAGGCGTTGCGCCGCTGAGCACGAGGTCACGGGTTCGATTCCCGGCCGCGGGGGCCGCTTTTCTGATGGAGGCGAAAAGCAAAAACGCCCGTGTGTACGAGATTTCGGCGCACGTTAAAGATCCCCAGGTGGTCAATATTAACCCGGAGCCCTCCACTACGGCGCGCCTCATCGCCTGCGTTGCGTCGGCGCGTTAAACCCTACAACCAATCAATCAAACAGTGAGGTATACAGCGTGCCACACAAAGGCACTGCAGTCGCTGTTACGGCCAGGGCCGTCATACACTTGAAAGAAATACATAACACGAATATACTAAATCATTAAAGAAGTACACAGTTTCAAGAAAGGAACAGGTAATGAACAAGAGCAAGAATACAATGAACTGGGTTAGCTGGGACTGGTTCATTACGCAACTGCGTCCAATGACGAACGACGTCGCCGTGTTGTATGTGAAATCTTCGTTGTTTCGCGTAGCAGGGGAATTATAGCATGCAGGCGACCTGAGAGGAAAATTGGAGACTTACAGCTCTGACTATTGATAAAGATCCTCCCACCCATCTATGCGGTACAGCTGCGGAACATAACCTCCGGCTCGCATATCGAAATCGATACACCCCTAAACGAGCCGACAAGCTGAACTTGTCACCTTTTCACTATGTGTCAAGGAGGGGAAAACATGTCAGCCGAAGGGACAAGGCGCCGAAGCAAATTGACACACGATGGGGAGGGGGGGGGGGGGGATGTACAGGAAGGGGGGGGGGGGAAGAGGGAGATATACGCTGCGCATATATTACACGGTTCGTTATGAAGTCAGTTACACGCCCAACACGATACTGTTGTAACCTGTTTAGCTTTCTTTATAAGCTTTTTCCTTTCAAGACGCCATCCAATTGCGATACCTCCAAAACGTTTTCATTTCAACTATAATTTACTGACATACCTTTTCGATATTATTTCACGTAAGCGAGCATAGGCCGTAGTGTAAAAAGCTTCTTTAAATATGCATCTGCCAAGTTACATACCCACTATTTGATCATCCACAATTGCGAACTTTTATGGGAGATCACTGCCGCCACTTCACGACAGCGGTCAAAACAAACGCATTTGTATGTTGATTAAAAAATAGAGCGCGACTTGGACAACGACACAAAGAAGAACGACAGGGCAACCGCTCACTTGCAACTAACATTTATTGAAGCATTGTCTCGTATTTATACATTTATCATGGAAGCATGCGTACTGGGATACACTAACTGGAAACATATCAAACCGATGGACACAATCAAAGTGACGTTTTCATAAACACAAACTCGGTGGCACGAAAAATCACAGATGTATCGCTGACGCACTTGTCCTGTTTCTTGCCTGCTCAAAGAAAGTGTGCTCATTTGTATTGAAATTTGTTTGAAAATCTGCTCATTTGTATGTGACTGCTTTTGCGACATCGCGCTTTTTTTCTCTTCGATGCAAAACAATGGGGCTAAATCATTTTTGCTTCCGTAACAAACGTAGCCAAAAACAAATAGTACTTACTACCGTGCTTACGTGCCGGGGTATCCAAACCCCTCGTGTGTCAGAGCTCCGTCAGTGCCGACCACACACAGTGTGAACGCTGCGACTGGCGGCGGGGTGCGACAGAGTTTCATCGTGACAGAAAACGCTTTGCAAACTGTCAGTTCCGGAGAGGAACACATCACGCCCAGCACCTTCCTATCTGTTGACACTTGAGTGCACCTCGATGGTCGATAAAGGCTTCCAATTCGTTGCACAAAATACGCAGGGTGGTCTTGCTGCGTTGGAAGGAGCTCTTAGACTCGCGGTCGCTAGGGGCAAACTGTTGACGGTCGCTTACGCGTCTGAAATTGTCGGCAACGCTAAAATCGCAAAAACAGGCGGCGTAAGCGCAGCCGTCTTGCTTTCCGGTGTGCTTCCAACCGCGCCGGATCCGACCCCTCCGGAGCCGTTTGGCTACATGACGTCACCAACGTATAGCCAAAATATAGCCGCGTGACGCAGCCGGGTGACGTTTTCGCTCCGAGCCAATCGCGTAAGACCACACCGGAGATCAAACTCGCCGGAACGCCGCCAGATCTCTTCTGGCGGCCTTGCGGCGCCCAGTAGGATGCTCAGAATGCGCCTCAAGTCTTCAAGGTTACACTAACTTCAAGGTTACCCGCGCATGGCGCTCGGCGAACTGCGCGTGTTGCGAAGTTGACCGAACTATGCCCGCATTTGAGTAAGCAGGCACGCTCTCTACTCTGCCTGCTCTGTTGCGGTCCTTCACGCATACGCTGTCCACGTGTACCAACCGCCCTCAGGGTGTTAAGAATATTGTGCGAGAGGCGTAAAAAACGTCTTCGTTTTACTACTTCTTCACTTTTGAACAAAAATATAGTAAAAGTAAAATGCGTCGTTTAACAGCTGTTGTTATTTGCTAAACTGAAGCAGCTATTGCGAAGTAAATATATAGAATTTGTCTTATTTAAACCTATCTACCATTCACGTTCAATGGTTACCTGGTAAGAGGGGCGCGCACATTTAATGGTCGCTGCCATTCAACCTCTCATGTCATGAGCACAATTGGCGGAGGCCTTTGACCCTGTTGTGGTTTGTGGTGTGTGATGATTGACATTAATTAAGCAAATCCAAAGTAAGACACGCCTGCCCTCCTAAGGGCTGCCTCAATGGCTGGCCCGCTGCGTTGTTCACTCTGAGCGACGGCCAGGCCTCCATGATGTGCTAGCTAGCGAAAGCGCGGAAAGAGGTCTGGTTTCGCCTGCGAAGAGGGCAGCGCAGGCTCGGGCCTCAGGGCTTCACATCCACATGGTGTACACTGGCAGTAATTCTAGAAGAAACGGAGGCCGGGGAAACATCTCGGTCACTTTCTAATGCTTCTCCTTCCTTACAGATTGTCCCCCAACGAGTAACGCGTGCGTATAACGTTTTCTTTCCCCCCCAGGGATGAAGATACGGCAGGTGATCGCCAGCCTCCGCCGAGGGAGAAGGGCCGCCACTCAGAGGGAAAAAAAAATCTCCCCCGGCCCTCGCGGCTAACAGGGGGAGGGGCTATCATTAGTGGCGTGGTTGGAGTTGAGTGATGATCGGTGGATGAGTTTTGCTGCTCTGGGGCGCGGCACTCATGTGCCACCTCCCCACCGTCTGACAACGGCAGGCGCGCCCTTTCACATAGCCCACGACAAAGTTATTTAAAAATTGGCTAATTACAAGTCCAGTGCGCGGTTTTGTCTTATCAGACGTTTTAGTTAGTTTCTGGCCTTAATCTAAGCCTTCCTTGGCTTTTGAGACCATTGCGCACCGATTTCGCATTAGGGAGTATCGTGTTGGGAATCAGCCATCCCGACGCTGTCACCATCGTTTGGACTGGGCTATCTCGCCGCAGCCACCACTGTTGGGACTGGCCATCCGAGCGCATTAACCTGTCCTGCGACGTTGTCTTGCTCCGTCCGCTATCGACGCGGCGCAGAGCAGAGCGATGAAATTCTCGAGCCGACTAAGAGTTCAAGCAGCATTCATATACAGTATGTACAAGGGTAACAACAGCGTTACATGGCTCGCACAAAGGCGACAGCACGTCTCCACTCGGTGCCTCTGAAAAGTGCCGCGCTCGCTGCTGCTTCCGGGCTGTTTTATAACCCCGGGAGTCCGTTGCAGCCGCGAGCGGTTTGAATCATTCCAATCAGGACTCTCTCTGGCCGAAGTTTGGAATCAGACGAATGGAGGCGAGGCGGTTGCGGCAGCCGAGCCGCCACGACGGAGAAAGGGAAGGCGACACAGCGGCACCCTCTCCAGGCATGTCGCTTCGCCTCTGCCGCGGGCCGTTCGTCCGAGGCATGATTCGGCCCAGCCGTTGAGAAGTGAAAAGGAGAGGCGACTCTGCGGCGCCGGAAAGTTGGGGCACGTCTGCCGCGGGCGGTTTGACAGAGGCGCGAATCGGCCCCGCCGTCGTGCGTCGTCAGATGAAGCGAATTTGGGCTGGGCGCTCTGGCATAACAATCGCAATCGCCAGGCATTTTGGGGAAGGGGCATAAACTTTTTTTCTAGATTGTTTTATTTCAGATGTGTTATGCCCTAATGCTTTTGGAATAAGTTCGCGCACGCACACAAACCAGAACAAAACGGGACAGGTCAGCGCTATTTGTACGCATGCGCCCTCAAACGTAGCTGCAGCCTGAAGCAGAGTTAGGCGGCTCGAAGTAAAAGGGACTCTGCGACATTTCGGATGACCGCCTTCACTGCTTCCTGCTGGAAGCACTGCGAGAGCTATTGGCCTCGAGGACGTCACTCGTAGGCGCCACCTACGAGTGACGTCACTTGTAGGACGCCGAATCGTGTTGTCGTCTGCTACAACACATTTCCCGTGCGTATGCGGAAGCGTGTTTTTTTTTTGTTGTTGTGGCCACCGTCTCGCCCCCTCCTTGGGAGTTTGATGCAAATTACCAAAAAAGTTGTCTGTAAACCAAATAATTCGGGCAAGCAATCAGCGCCTCGCTTGTTCCCGGCGACACCGCCGCGTTTAGGTAGTTGCTACCATCGCGACCCACAGCTCTTACATACGCAGCCAGCTAACGCCAAGGACAATGCAACTGGTGCTGAGAAAAAGTACGCTGTAAATTCATTACGAAATACTTGTGACGGGACATGTGTGCGCAAGGAAACACCTTGTAACAGCGACGGAAACGCGTCGCTCACTTATGATCTCACCGCGCGAACTGCACTGCCTGCTACATGAATTACTACGCGAGAACGGTGATCAGATTGCGTCGCCGCACATGCTTAAAAGTATTGTGATGGTCTGCAGTTTGACTTAATCAGTGCCTATTTCCCTTACCATATTTTTATAGTCATGCCCGGATTTGATTAACGATCACTGCCGTAGCATGTACTCTGCACGGCTGATGTTTACTTTTCGCGACTTGTCCGCAATGTATGAACGGTATGAACGGGAGTTTTTAACGCCTTCGAGCGAGTTTGGACAAGGCTATATTTTGTTTTCGTTAGGTGCTCGGCGTGGTGATTTATAATTGCAGCGTGTTTTGTATGTTTACACTGAGCCGGCCTTTCTCAAGCATCAATTTCGAAACTCACGACTGCTCACAGAAGGCGAGGCTGCGTACGAGGCGAAACACGTCGTCCCCCAAGAAGTTAGAGGAACCCAAACGCAACACACGCGTGCGCGACGGGAGGGCCTTCTCCAACAGCTCGCAGCCGGCTTCGGATGCATGTAATCGGATGTTGGGAACTGTAGGCTTGGCGTCGCAGCAGATATTTCATCGCCGTTAGAGTTGCGAGTGACAGTCCCTAACAGAACGTTTCACCGCACTGGGAACTCTGTAAGCGCGGTGATCTCCGTTGAAGCTATCGACGATCAAGATACCTGCACGGCCTCGGCCGATTCTTGCACGCAAGCATAGCCATCCTTCGGCCGCTCGCCGCACCGTGCGTGAACGGGTCGGCGCTGCCGGGACCGACCTCCGCGGCCGGTCGGCGTAAATCGCGGCAGATATTTCAGCATCGCTTTGAAAACCACAGCTGATGACACTACCTATCAGAATTTTTCATCACACTAACATCCACTTCCACCAATCTGGAACTTCTTTTCCACGACTTGTGTGATTTTAAAAAGCGGCGACAAGTTGTTGCTGCCGCGACCTGCGTCGGTTCGAGCCGCACCGTCGGCCGTGCGGGCAGGCACGGCGGGTGCGTGTGCTTCTGCGAGCAGTTAACGCTTCACGATTTCCTGCTTTATACATTTCTTGCAAACAAGGGAAATCTAGAAACTTCACTCGGCGATCGTCGTAGTCCACATTGTTGATCGGGGAAACAAGCCGCTGCTTACGCTTCGCTCGCATACGTAATACACCACCACGCTCATGGTGTTTGCGGATAATCTACCACAGTTGATACGGTTATAAAGTCCCCATGAGGTCGCACTGCGCTTGACGCACTGAGAATTAACTGCAAACGAAGGAAATTAACACGAAAATACTTTTAGAACGCGCTTCCTAAAGCGGGATTCACACGACGGAGAAACCCTCTCACGGAGGCCGACGGATATGTGACGTCAACAGCACGTGACCGGATTATCCGGCCTGGCGGCGCATCCACACGTGCGGAGCTACGCGGAGTGACTAGCAGACGACAGCGCCGAAGAACAGGTTCCATTCCCCGCCAAGGGCCACCGCCGTCGAGCGAAAACATGCGGAGGCATTTTCTTTCGCGGAGCCACCGCGGGCTATCCCCACCGAGGGGCGGAGCCTAAAACCGGTCACGTGAGCGGGTCCCGCGGGCTAAAAAGAGAGGGTTTCTCCGTCGTGTGCGAGAGAGAGAGAGAAACAACATTTATTTGTCCAAAATGGTTTTGATGCAAAGGAGGCCGAGCCTCTTCACCCCCTCAGACGGCGGCCAGAAGTCCTTGGGCTCCGGCGGCGTCTTCGGCCATTTGGACAACCCGGATCTGTACATCCGGATCGGAGCTGCGCAGAACGGTCTCCCACTGCTCCTCGGTCTTAATTAATAGCAAAGCACCTGACGAATTCTTTTTCTGGGGACATTCCCATATAATATGGCGCAGGTCTGCCCTGCCCGTACATAGCTTACATTCGCTCGTGTAGAGCCCCGGGTAACAATGGCTGTACATGACCGGATTGGGGAATGTATTTGTTTGTAAGAGGCGCCATGCTACAGATTGCCATTTGTTGAGAGTACAGTGAGGGGGGGGGGGGGAACTGAACCCGTTCCAATCTGTAATGATTAATTATGTCTCTGTACGAGACCATGCGGTCCCTCGCCATCCCAGCGCGCGAGAAGTGCTCAGATGTTTCCTCGACGTGATCGGCTCGGTTAGCCAAACCTCGAGCCGCGTCGTGAGCGTTCTCGTTACCGGGAAGAGAAGAGTGTTCCGGCGTCCACACAATTTGGACCTTTCTCCGGTCTTTGAAGCCGACCAGAACTCTCAGTGCCTCGGACGATATCCGTCCCTTTGCGAAATTTCTAATTGCAGTTTTAGAGTCGCTGACAATAAATTTAGCTTTCGTGGAGGCCATCGCCATCGCAATGGCCGCCTCTTCTGCCGCATCCGGCGACGACGTCAGTATCGTGCCGCTAGTTACGGAATTGCCGTTGCAATCGATAGCTACCACGGTCATGGCATCGCGGGCTGCGTATTCCGCGGCGTCCACGTATACCACGTTCTCAGAGTTTTTGAATCTCTTTTGTAAGGATTTCGCTCTTTCGCGTCTTCTTTCTTTGTTGTGTTCGGGATGCATATTCCTCGGTATAGGAGGGACGTGTATGCATTCCCATACTTCACATGGAATCTCGCGTTTGGTGCCGAATTGAGATTCGTACCGAATGCCTAGAGTCATTAAAATATGACGGCCAGTCGCGGTCTTTGTGAGTCTCTCTAGCTGGGCAACTCTCTGCGCCTCTATTAGTTCCTCCA
This sequence comes from Haemaphysalis longicornis, assembly GCF_048455015.1. Classification (NCBI taxonomy): domain Eukaryota; kingdom Metazoa; phylum Arthropoda; class Arachnida; order Ixodida; family Ixodidae; genus Haemaphysalis; species Haemaphysalis longicornis. Next base: position 454,273,282 of record NW_027526203.1, on the reverse strand, counting down.
ATGTATTATGAATTCCTAACGCCTCGAAACGTTCGTTGGACGTGGTAGCTGGTATTCCAAGAGCTTGTTCGTATGATTTCCTGATCATGGTATTAATTTTGGTCTTTTCGTCCGCCCTTAGTCTCAAGAAAGGTGTTACGTACGCTATGCGACTCAGGACGAACGCTTGTACTAGCCTGATCAAATTGCCCTCCTTCATTCCATGATGTCTGCTTGGTATCCTGGAAATCAGTCTGGAGGTTTGATGGACGCTTTTTTCTAAAAATTTAACGGTTTCAGTATTTTGTCCGTTGGCCTGAATTCTCAAGCCGAGAATCCTGATACTAGTCACAACTGGAATGAGATTACCATCAGCGAAAAGCTCAATTCCAAGGTTGCGTCCTCTCATCGTGGGTTGGTAAAGCAACAACTCCGATTTTTGCGGTGAGCACGCTAGACCTCTCGGTGCGAAGTGTCACGCGCTGCAAGCCAACTACGCAGCAAGATAGGGACGGTGATCCTACAAGTGACGTCAAAACGATCGAAGCGCCGGCCTCTCCAGTGGTGGGCCTCGCGGCCAATAGCTATTGCCAGCACGGAGCGGCACTGCCTGATTTACTTGTCGCTTCAGATAGGCTGTCCGTTTCTGCTTTGCTTCTATGGCTTTCTTTCTGAAGTCGCTATCAAGTGCATTTATTGCTGCAACTGAAAGGAGGCCTGCCAATAGCCGCCACACCGCTGTAATGACGTAACTCCAGCGGTCGAAGAACGCTAAGATCGGAAAAGGAAAATATCGAGCTAATTTCTAACACCCGTGCTACACGAGCGTGTCGAAGGCCTTTGTGTCGAATGTCATTTGACTAAAATGACACCTTTGAGCTGTTACACGACGTTTTTCAAAGGCCTTTGGTTGAAATTCCATTTGAGGCAAAGAAGCACCACCAACGGCCTTTGAGGCACTCAAGGGCCTTTGAAACGCGAACGGTCGTACTCTCGGGAGCAGTTTATGTACCGTAATTACAAAAAAAAAACAATTATTTACGAGTGAAAATTGGGGTTTAAAGTGCACAATCTTCACAATTTCCCCCTTGTTTTTTGTTTTCTATCACTCGCTCTACGATCACAAGGTAACTTGGTACTCTCAAAACCGGCGCTGCGAAAAAAAAGAAAAGAAAAACTGTCCGCGCATGTTTTCTGCGCGCTTGCAGATTGTTATCAATTTGATCGCTAATAACCGTTTTTTGCTCATTTTAACTGCAAAATAAGGCTTTTTTCAATAACGAAACAGGACAGCAGTGGCGACACCGGAACATGGCGGGTGAACGCGGAAATTTTCAACTGCCTTTGAGAATTGTGGTTGATTGATTGTATACGGTTTAACGCGCCGACGCTACGCAGGCGATGAGGCGCGCCGTTGTGGAGGGCTCCGGATCAATTTTGACCACCTGGGGATCTTTAACGTTCGCTGAAACCTGGTACACACGGGTGTTTTTGCTTCTCGCCTCCATCAGAAAAGCGGCGGCCGCGGCCGGCAATCGAACCCGCGACCTCATGCTCAGCAGCGCAACGCCTTAGCCACTGAGCCACCGCGGCGGGTTGAGAATTGTCGTGTAGATCGGTGTAACTCCTTCCAGTTTGAATGGCATTTGAAATTTCGAAGGTAATTTGACTGAAATGTCTTTTCAAACGCTCGTGTAGCTCAGGTATAAGTTATCTGATGGGCATTTTTGGCTGAGGTACTTCGTGACCCCCGAATCTAAGTACTGGGTCTGTTGGTTGACTACGTTCTGCAAGCATTTAAGACTTCGAAAAAAAAGTTTGAAGAAGTGTTGCAGGGTCCCTTCAACACGTGCATTGTACGCATTGTATTTGTTAAAGAGTTTTGTTTCAAGGTTGGCAAACCCTATAGACTTGGCGCCCCTCCGGCCACTAGGGGTGAAGGGGACATTCGTTACGTCTAGAGTTACGTCCGACGGAGCCCAAAATTTAAAACTAGAGTTACGTCCGACGGAACTTTAAGCCAGTTTCTAGAGTTACGTCCGACGGAACCCATAATTTAAAACTAGGGTTACGTCCGACGGAACTTTAAGCCAGTTTCTAGAGCTACGTCCGACGGAACCCAGAATTGAAAACGAGTTACGTCCAGCGGAGCTTTAGGCCAGTTTCTATAGCTACGTCCGACGGAACCATTTACGTGCGAGGGAACTTTAGGCCAATATTTTGAGTTATGTCCGGCGTAATGTAAGGCACACAAAAAATTTTACACCTAACGCCACCAAATACCGTGATGCTCTATATGTGTAATCTACACGCAACATTATTGAAATGGTCGCTTGTACGATACATGACGTCAAATTCGAAAACACAAAGGTTGCTGCTTTACGGCCAAACTGGTTCGGAATGGGTAAATCACATTTAACATGTTCAACAGCGCCGGTTCCCCGTCGGTCGAGTGGTCAGGAGCGTAATATAAGCGCCCACACTACTGCAGCGATGTGGGTTGGAATCTCACCGGGGTTGATGGAGTCTTCTTTTCAATTAAAGGATTAAACATTTTCTGTACTTGTCGACGTACACTTCTTTCCATATACAACACATGTAAGCAAAGGAGTAGATGGGAATTATCAAAATAGAACCTCCTGCCGTGGGCACAGTGCCAGTTTGTAGCATCTGCAGTTTGTACCGGGAACGAATTTACATGGGTCAAGAGTCTTTTAACAAATGTAATTAATAGGTCTGGGCGCATAAATCCAGCTGATTAATCGTGTTAAAACATTTAACCAACGCCCAGACCTAATAATGCGTGCGTGCGTGCGTGCGCGCACGCACGCACGCACGCACGCACGCACGCACGCACGCACACACACACACACACACACACACACACACACACACAAAAGGAAGGAAGGAGGAGGGGGAAGAGGAATAACATTTATTTTTCTCAGGGAAAGAGGAGGGGGAAAGGAGAGTGGGTGGTGGCCTCAGTCCAGGCCGCCTTCAGGCCCGCCAGCAGCCCTCGCCCGGGAGATCAGGTACTCCTGGTCCTCGAGCTGGAAGCTGGTCAGCTTGTGCTCCCACTGCTCCAATGTAGGTGATGGAATTGGGTTGGGATGTTTGACGCATTCCCATACGAGGTGATAGGTGGTGTTCGGTGTATTGCATGTTGTGCAGTTGTAGGGAAAAACAATTGGGGAAATATGATGCAAAATTGCCATGTGGTAGTAAGTCTGTGTTTGGATTCGGCGCCAGATTCGAGTCCTGTGTATTGAGTGATGGGTGAGGAGGAGGGTAAAGGAGGCGCTCCCGGCGATAATGATATAAGATGTCCGTGTATGTTTTTGCGACTGCGTGGCTGGCCGAGGCGATTGGAGGTGTGTCGTCGGCCTCCCTTGGGAATGCCCGGTGTAAAATGTCGCGGGCAGCGGCGTGAGCCGCCTCATTCCCGGGGAGGGAGGCATGACCAGTCGTCCAAACAATGTGAATGGTCGGGAGAGTTTTGGCATGTTTTAGAAGTGTGAGCGCATGCGGAGATATTCGTCCTGATAGGTAATGCCGGCACGCCTGTTGCGAGTACGTGATGACTGTACTCGCAACAGCAAGTACTGTATCGACAGATTCACTCAGGATCTTTCCCTCACCCTCACTTACTGAATAGCATGTTTCCAAATCAGTACGACAAGACCTGCCCATTATGCAAGCAGCTCGGTACTCTTCGCCAGATGATAGGAGACGCCAGCCCAAACCACCTTCCCCTCTCCCCCCCCCCCCCATTCCCAATTCCTCCACTAAGAACTCCACACACTTACCCCTAGCGAGCGATGGGGGATCTTTCTGTCCAGCCCCGCCTTGGAGGATCAGCTACGGCTGGTAACCAGGAGCCAGGTGGCGAAGGCAGCATATGGAATCCTGTGAAGAGGGATCCACTCTCATCCAGCCGCGTTTAGCACCGACATGCTCTGCAATAAAAGTTTTTACTCCTCCTCCTCTTCAACACTGGCATTTACGCCAGGAAAATCGGCCCAGTGCGAGCAATTTAGCCGTGGTTAACACCACGATCTGCGTCCCTATCTCATCCTTCTACGGAGCACACGACTTCTATTAGGTGTGAAACCCCTATGACCTACTCCCTTCCCCGGCTGGTCACTGGACTTCTTTCCTTTAAAGCTTGCAGCAAAAGCTGTGTGGCGTCAGACGCGCGGGCGGCAGTAAATTGGCCGGGTTCCAAAGTCCTTGGTAGTTTGTTTGGAGCATCATGCATGATCACTGATGATCAAACGGTTTTCACCGAAACTTCACTACTAGGCACATTTTTTATCTTTCCCTTATTAATAAGTTAATAGTTTTGTCTTAGGTTTAAGCAAAATGTAAAAATACGTTGAGGCTGTCCACCCCACACCATTGCGAATGAATAATGTCATGTTTCTAAAAAATTAAAACCTTTCCCATTTTAAGGCTTTGTTAAAATTACATAAAACGCGATGGTATAATATCATTATGCAGAGCACCATTTTTTACCATCGCTGTCGTGCAAAACGTGTACAGAAATTGATTGATTTTGGGGTTTAACGCGCCGACGCAACGCAGGCGATGAGGCGCGCCGTAGTGGAGGGCTCCGGATTAATTTTGACCACCTGGGGATCTTTATCGTGCGCCGAAATCTCGTACACACGGGCGTTTTTGCTTTTCGCCTCCATCAGAAAAGCGGCCGCCGCGGCCGGGAATCGAACCCGCGACCTCGTGCTCAGCAGCGCAACGCCTTAGCCACTGAGCCACCGCGGCGGGTACGTGTACAGAAATAGCCACCATGTTACATTTACAGGCTTCCTGTATATGATTTTTGTACGAGGAAAATGACCATGTTTTAGTACATACTCAATGAAGTGATGCAATATTCATGGTGTTGTCTTCAACAAGTTTCACAACCCATGTCGTTACGGCGCACAAACATTTCATAGATTAAGCAAGACCACGAAAAATGGAAGCACATCCTTTGAAGTCAAACATACCATAGCAGCCGAAAAATAGGACTGGTATGGCATGATGCATGCGGCTTTTTGTGGAGTTCGGGTGAAACGCAGCATCAAGTTTCGCGTGGAACACAGCATTAAGTTTCAGTAGTTTCGTTGGAATGAGTATTTAAGTGAGACAAAAATAGAGTTTGCGGAGGAAGGTTTTGAGCCTAGTAAATGTGAAGCTAACATTACTCAATAAGGCTTGCTGTTGGGCGAGTTGGTTCGTCTTACTTTAAAATCAAGCCACGAAAGAAAATCCACACAAAATCACCAGTTATGTCTATTCTTAATGCGTTCTTTGTCATTTTCTAGGGCTCAATTTTGAAGCAACAATACTCGTGGCTTTCTCGCTAAAAAGCACCCTTTCACTCAGAAAGTTGCACAGGCTTCATATATGTAGAGTTTTCGCAGTGGGATGATGAAATTTACATTCTTCAGGCCGCGGGTAGGTAAGGATCCCAGGTAGTAAACGATATTGTCTTTATATTGGTACGCTTAAAAATAACTTATATGCGAAGCCCATGTGGGAGAACTCGGGCTGGTTTTTTGGGTGAATGCTTTGTCGTTGGTTTTTTTAACCTCATTTTTTAAAGCTTGTTTACACTCAGACACCAAAAAAAAAGTTTGGCTGTTGTAAGGAAACACTCGTATAGTCGCGGGTTACAATGCCCATTTTTATAAAATAATGACAAGAAGCGGCGCTTTTATTTTTTTGAGAGCGTATCGAGGAAAATGATTACGTTCGGTTCATCAAACAAAGTTAACCAAACAAAGCACTTCTTGCAACTTGTAACTATAATGAAGCTTGCAGACTGAATGCACGTATAATGTGGCTGCAAGTCGCACGTGTGTAGAAAATACCCGTATAAAACTAGTCTAGCTAAAGAGAACATATTTTTCCACGCGAGAACACGTGTCAGTTCCTCCTTTCTCGTGCCATCTATGCCTTCTGACATAGATGACGGCACTTTTGCAACTCAAATGTAAAACTCTGCTCGCCCCTTTAGGAGGAGTGCGAAAAGGGAGCAGTGGTGGGGTCCCCAGCGCCATCGGTAGAAAAAAAAAGGGGGGTGAGGGAGGGCTCCCACGATGGATACATGTGCCTCAAAGGCGTTGGGTTCTTGCAGCTCGTAATGACGGTCAAGTCTACACGACGCGATTTGGATCGGATTCTTCGGAAGGAGCTGTACAAAGATGGCAGTTGCCGGTTAACAGGGCATTGTGGCGTGGTGGCCACGCCGGGGTAATATCAAGGGGGAGGGCCACTTCAGAGTAAAGTCGCCGTAGCAAGACAACCTCCCAGCGATCGAGTCCCTTGGGGAGGTCTGTTCCACTCGGGCGGAATAAATCGCGATAAAGATTTTCATTGACTGATTCAGTCATTGATCCATTCATTGATTGCGCCATGAATGCCGTCCATTTTCGGCTAACACATTCCGGGATAGTATGATGCATGTATTGGTGTGTGGGCTATTGTTTTCTTGAATTTAGGTGGCCTTCCAGGTCTGTCAAGCCTCTGACTTATACATAATTATTCGCCAACAGTGTGCTCGTATGCGAGTGTGCACCTGGGGCAGCTTTTTTGGGAGCAGATGGCCTATTTAGGTTGCGCAAAGCTCTAAAAACCATGATGCATTGTCTTCCGCCTCCTTGACTTTATAACTGCTCGTAAATCGCGCCTACAAAACCTCACAATTGCACGTACATATTGTGGGAAAGTAATTTTATACTTGTTATGTGCGCCAAGAAAGTATCGTCTTTGTGCTCAGTGAGAACGCCTGCAGTGTGTATTGAACCTTTCGGCCAGGAACGGATTTTGAATATTCGTGTTTCCATACCAACGAGATGCGATATATGAGCTATACCTGCAAGTATAAATTCATGGTGGCCTAGGAAGTGAACCAGGTCAACCACTTACCCACACGGCAGCGCACGTCACCGGGAAACATTTTTCGTTGGTTGGCTAGGTTGGCGTAAAGCGAACACCCACTTAACATTGGCAAAAGGCGCCCACAAAAGCCGACACGTACTGCGCACAAATTACCAAATGACTTTATCTTACTAAAACTTTACCATCCCTTTTTAAAGGAAGTTGAGATAAGCTCGAAAGCTTTTTCACCTAAAAACTGCGTCAAAAGTGTGTTAAAACCTTCGCTAAAAGCGCGTTCAATCTTCGCGGAAAGTGCGAAGATTGGACCGTCAAAGATACTAAACGAAGAACGAACCCATGCGACGATTTCTCGCGCGCTAAGTAAACGCATCTACAAACGATCTGAATGTATACCGATACGTGTTTTATGACATAAAGGTATACTATTGGACTCCTTCATGATCGATGCGTGTATTGTCTTATCAAGAACCGTTCCTTTTTTTCGCGATATTCAAGTAACCGTTTTGACAATGAAAGCCCCGTTTCGCGCACGCGCCGTGTATCCAGGAATCTTATCAGAGATTTTCGGTCGACCAACAGGTCCATGAGGAAATGAATTAGTTTTTTTTTGGCATGACGCCATCAGTCCCACATGTATACGAAATCTTTTGCTTCAAAAAAAAAACAAAAAAAAACACGGCACGGATGCGAATCAAAGCCACAGACGCGCGGTAACAGGGAACTGACCTAACTACTAATATGCGCCGACGTGCAGCAAATATAAACCAAAAGGTGCAAAGGGGGTGAATAAGACACAAAGAAAAATGGCAGCATCCCCACTCCTTGGATGATGGCGAGGGTGTGGAGTACGGGGACTCGAAATGACATCCAATTTGCGCCCCGACCGTCATTCGATTTGAGCCGTGAGTTGCAGCTTGATTATTCCCTAAATGAAACTGCAACTCACGGCTCCAATAGAATTTCGCTTGATTTTCGCTTGATGGTGGTGTGCGCACGGATGGACGCGGACGGACATTGGGAGGTCCTAAGGTACTCCGCACCGTTACAGGCGAGGGAGTAAGCCGTTTGACTCTCGGGTACTAACTCACGGTCGTAGCCCAATGGGTAAGACGACTGTCGGTAACTCTGTCTGGTCTACCAGACACAGGCTCGAATCCTGCCGGTGCTTGTGTGATTTTTTGCGATTGCATATGCGCACGGACGCGGTCGGGGATTGTGCGGTCCTAAGGTGCTCCGCACCTAAAAGGAGCGTGAGACTCTGGTGGTCCACAGCTCATGCCTCACGAATAAAGCACATCAAGGCGTGCCTCTAGTCGCAACATGAGGTGCGTTAGCGTAGCGTTGTGTACGCGGTTGGGCCCTGCCTCGCGGGCGAGTCACTATATCGCGCAAGCTGGTACAAAGCGTGTAGGATGAATCTGAGATGTAGAAACGGATTATTGAAGTTGGAGCTTACTCAACGTATAGCAACGTAACAATAATCACACAGAGTTATGGAGGCAGGCGAAAAGGCCGTTTGAAGGCTTTTCGGGGCCTGCTCCCAGTCGTGCAGGCAGGAGTAAAGATCTGTTGTTCTGAAACAAGACGCAATCTTCTCGATGCGCTTCAAAAAATAAACAAAGGAGATGGGTCTACGAAGATAAAAGCAACTAAAAAAATGACGAAGCTTGCACCAAGTCGCGCACGGCTGGAACCATAGCGGAGCTGTAGGATTTCTTTCTATGTAAGCACTAAAGGCAGGGTTGCCAGGTTTGGCGATTTGTCGCCAAACTGGCAATTTTCAGGGGCTCGTGATGACTGCAATTTTAGTGTGGCGACTTAGCCATTTCCTGGCTCCTTTGAGCGCTGGTGATGGTTAATATATTCCCGAGCTCTTCCGACACTTTAAATTCAAGAAAGAGGTCCTGATTTGGTAGTTCAGTGCTTTTTAGTAGTCAAGATAAAACTGGAAGCCAATCAGAACAAAAATGACAGCATCTCCACTCTGTAGATGATGGCGAGAGTGCGGAGTACGGGGACTCGAAATGACATCCAAGTTGCGCCCCGAGTGAAATCCGGTTTGCGCCCCGACCGTCATTCGATTTGAGCCGTGAGAGTCGAGTTCTTAGATGGGGGGATGATTCGTATTCGGGCAAGCTCGTTGTCTTCGTAGACGTTGACCAGCAGCGTGACGCTTCTTACGTTCGTTTCCATCCATGGCGGGAAGAGGGTGTGTGATTTCCGGAACCCGTTTATATACGCGGTGCACCGCGGCGCCATCTTATGTTCACGCGTTGCGCCATCTAGCGTAGTTCGATGCAGTCACTGTGTATTACAACTTGGTTCCAACCTTACTACACCGGTGTTTTTGCGCGTTTTTTCGTTGCTAGGTTATGTTTGTGCCGGTTTTCGAGTGTTAAGGTAGTTCCCGCACAGATTTTCGCTTGATGGTGTTGTGCACAGAGATGCACGCGGACGGACATTGGCAGGTCCTAAGGTACTCCGTACCGTTACAGGCGAGGGTGTAAGCCGCTTGACTCTCGGGTACTAACTCACGGTCGTAGCCCAATGGGTAAGACTACTGGCACTAGCTCTGTCTGGTCTACCAGACACAGGCTCGAATCCTACCGGTGCCTGTGTGATTTTTTTTGCTATTGTAAATGCTATGCGGACGGACGCGGACGGACATTGTGAGTTCCTAAGGTGCTCGGCACCTAAAAAATGGCAACTATACATGGCACTCTATAGAATAAGGCCCAAGAAGTCGGTGCCACTCAAAACACACCTACGTACACCGCTATTTACTAGCACTATGCGAAACTTGTCAAGTTGGTTTTTTATTATCCATCACCTCCCTTAAGAATCGCGTCGAAGACTTTAAGCAACACCGTTAATTTTAAGTGTCATGTTTAGGCAGTTCACTGTCACTTCGCATTCGATCCACAGTGGGAGGAAGCGTGTATGACGGTGTATAATAGGCGCGATAATGTAAGGAGGCAGCGAAAGAGGTGAAAAACGGTGTGCAGCGAACGCACGTTCTATGACCATTCATATCATTTGAATACTTTACGTAAGCTTACATGTTTTAGCAATGGTGAACATCTTTTGTTCTGTCGAATTGTCGCAAATGAATAATATTCGTGATGCAGTGTCGCTACTTCTCGATATTTCTGCCCTTTTTCAACGCAGGACATCGAAACGTAAGTGCAACATCAGTTTGCCCAAAAGGCGATTTTTCTGGGTACCTTTTAAACGTTGAGTTCAAGGTGATGACTTTTCTGGCTACTTTCAGCAATTTTCCGCTGATTTTTGTTCTGAGTACCTGGTAACCCTGACTGAAGGACACACCAACACGCATTGCATTAGGATTGAAATTGTTTATTTTCATGTTCCGTCGTCGCTTTTCACTGTGGTAGTAGTAGTCATCGCCATATCCATCTACATCGTCGTCTTCTTTATCCTCTCTTCATCTTTCTCTCTCTCTCTACTTTATCATCTCACTCCCACTTTACTTCCTTTCCCCTGCACTGGTTGTATGCTGGTGAGCTCCCTGCCGAGCTCAAGAATATCCCCAGTTCCTTTCCTTTTCTTTTTTTATTTATACATACTGCAACCCGTAAGGGCTATGGCAGGAGTGGGGAACAGGCCGGTACAAAACAAACATGGTGTAAGACGACTGGCACACTTTTCCCACAAACCACAACCCCCCTCCCCGTCGTCTTCTTCATGCATGATTGGCGGGCCCGGATCGTTTTGTCCGCAAGCGTTCACATTTATCCCAAAGGGGAACTCGGCAGCGCACGCTAGTACCGGCTTCGCGAACTGGTCGTCTGTAGCGCGAGTTGTCTTTGCCCCCCCCCCCCCATTGAGGCGCGGACGCACCTGTTGTCTGGGTATTTTTTGCGAGCGCCACGCGCAAGCCTAGCCCTTTGATGGTCGAATTTTTTTGCCAAATGCGACCCCCCTGGGTCGATTTTTTATTGCTGTTGTCAGTTCTTTGGGCGAGTCCATATTTCGAAAAAATTAATTTTTTTAGGGTGATCATAAAGTGAGAAAAAAGGCATTTTTGTTGTTACATAGACGTGGTTTATTCACGAGAAACACAAGAAAAATTCTAGGAAAGCTTTGCGGGCGCAAGAAGCGGGAGAAGCGCAAGAAGCGCACCGTTTCACGGATGCAAGAAGCGGGAAGCGCTCGGAGGACGAAGGACGAAAAAAAATTTCACGTATTTCCGCTGTGTGGCAGCACAAGCCAAGCGAGAGAAATGATCGAAAAAGGCGCGCTGTTTAAAGAACCCAGCGATGACGTACCATTTTGAAGGTGTTTGCCGGGGACGTAAATCTACGCCATTGACTAGACGACACCGGGCGCTCCTCGTAAGGCGCATGCTCACGTGCGCGGCAAACGGCGGGAGTAACTATTACCCGGTGTTTTCTGATGACGCCGCACACATTACACGACCAGCAACAACAGCTCCGCTGTTAAAAACTGCACAGTTTCTATTTATATGATGTGGTAACACTACAACTCGTCATTTCAGACCAGTCAGTTACACGGGGAAGCAAGGGTTATGTTGATGTGTTAAGCATCGGTGGCAAAGTGTTTTTAATCATTTGGCGGCCATCATTCGTGCCTCTATCGCGGCGCTATGGGGTCTTAATACCACGAAGTTCAATCCCTCGCGTGCTTTCCCGTTTCAGAAATGGTAAACCAAAGAGACATAATTGGGGTTGGTGTATCTTTATCATACAGTGAAGAAATACAAAAAAAAAAAAAAAAAGTAGGCTTAAACCTCCGGGCAACTGGTAGCGCACAACGAGTACGTTTTTCGCAACCATTCAAATTGATACAAGCGCGAAGGGACTGATAATAAACATATTGGAGTACCTGTTGAAAGTTGATATGGAGTGCAGGGTACTTATTTTTACTCGGTGTATTTTCTTTCTTATTGAGAAACTGTGACCGCAATTCTTGCTGAGAGTTTCGTCACTCTACCGAAGCAATTCAATATACCCGCATATGGTGGGAAGGTGGAGGTCGGTTGGAAAGTAACTAACCTGGATAAACTGTATTTTAACGCGTTTTCAATTTCCGGTTTCGTTTGCTACCCCGCACTTTTAAATTTTCTAAATCGCTTATTGAACGTACTCCGTTTTGTCTATGACACTCCTGCGCTTGGCATAGACAAAGACTAAGTTGATTTTCACGTCACTTGCCTGTCTCTTTCAATTAACGATGCTGTCGTCCGCACTACCATAACGTCACAGCGTCTGCGCTTGAAAGCTGTCATCTCCTGTTTCTCTCTGTTGCTCACATAAAAGCTGAAGTGCGAACAGAGTGCACAGCCCCGGTTCTTTTACTTTTGGTCATCCTTTGGTTCCCTTTCCATCGGCTGTAGCTACCACTCCAGGCTTCCGCGTTGAGGCGAGACTGTCATCCTTGCGCCTCGTGCCGTTTTACTATCTTGTTCTTGGAGTACCGGACCATCTCAGAAGGCGCGAGAGAAATGAAACCGGGACTTCTTCTGACATCAAACAAAACGAGCAGTGGGCCCTTAGAGCCCTAGTGCCATGGAAGGAAGAGTGCTTCACAGTCGACTTTCCACGTGCACCATCAGCAAGAATGCTGCTTCTTTCGATCACTGGGCGTCGTGTTGCGACAAGAGACAATGCGTCGCCACGTGCAGCCTACTTTACCGACCGATAATGGTACGATGGCCGGAAAATACAAAAATCAACCCTCTTTGTTTTTTCATCAAATGAAAAGGTACGTACAATTCCCACTGATTAGACGAAAAAAAAAAATGCGCCCATGCACTCAGTACAGGGGATTAACCAGCGAAGCTGTAACGTGCGGCCGGTACGTGTTACTCCTTAGGGTTTATTAAAGCTTTTTTCATTATGCGTTACGTGGTTGTTTTTTGTTTCGTTCCCGTTCTCACTCGCAGTGTCGCAGATTCCAAGCTGCCTGCTCCTCGGAAGTACTATGCCGCGTGGCCTTCCCATTTTCCAAGTAATTTGTAGCCCGCCCTACACACCGTTATCGCTTGATCTATGCTGCACGCAGTAGCTCGCTGGGCGGGCGCTCTATCTGCAGCAAGAGAGATAAACACAGCCACGCTCTCTTCTTTTACCTTCAACTCCCTTCTAACGCCTTTTTTTTTACTCCTGCTTAAGGGGCACGCCGGATTACTTCTCTGTGTACACCGAAGCACCGGATCTTCCTTTCACGTAGCCAGATAAAGCTTTGCTTGAAAGAAGAATCAAATGATTGATTGTAGGGTTTAACGCGCCGACGCAACGCAGGCGATGAGGCGCGCTGTAGTAGAGGGCTCCGGATTAATTTTGACCACCTGGGGATCTTTAACGGAACGAAGAATCAAATTAAGAGTTCTTGAATTCAGCGTTTTCATCGTTGCTGTTCTGACGCCTCAGTTATTGGATGGCAGGATTGGTATTCGTCGAAATAAGTTTAGCTCTGGTATTTTAGCGGTTTTGCGTTGAGTTTATTTCAACTGTATGCTATCCTACGGTGCTTGAATATTTTCTTAGTCAATGATTTATTACCTGAAAAGAACTTCGCACTACTCCATATTTCTGAATTATTTCTCGTGCTGGCGTATGCAAAATACGTACGCGAAGAAAACTACAGACATTCCTGGAATTATCTACTAATGGCTAAGCATTCTTATCCGATTCTCCGTTTGAACAACTCTGCGTTTCTGTGGCGGCACTGAAGAAATATTTCCATCAAGACAGCGCCCTTTTCTTTTTTTTTTTTTTTTGCATTTTTGAGTTAGTCGTATGGCGGCGCTGGATTATACGGGACGCACATTTCCTAAACTTACTACGCTACCGATAATTCCATGCGATGCGGCGGTGCTTGCTACACAATGTGCTAAAGAGGTTACAGAACTGAACTACGCATTGATCCTAAGCCTACATACTTGCGACCTGGTAGCTGGTATTTTGTATCTTATAATTTATAAGGAATGGTAAACTTGAGCACATTTCTGTCATCGTTGTGCATTTGTAAACTCGTTCACCGCTTAGAAAAAGTCAGTGTGTGAGATTTGTCTCCATGTCCTTGAGTGACCAATCGGATACGGAGCAGACATGACGAATAGTGGAGACAGAAATGGGATCTGCGCTGCGTGGCATGTGCGTTTCACGCAATGTGAAACGCCACACTTGCGTTGCGCAATGACTGCCACAGCGCAGAGCCATTTTCGAGTCAACTGCGTGCGCTCGTGAAGGGCTGGAACTCGCCGGGCATCGTCTGTGGCTCAGTTTGTCCGTTTGATCGCTACGACTGGTACCTCCGACTTCGTTGTAAATAAGTCGATCCACGGGTGTCTCGAAGTGCTTATACGGTTATACCATGACAGTGTACCGAATCAAGCCGAAACATCAGCGATGCTGCAGTGCAAGCATGCGTATCATCTCTCACTATGCCCCGGTAGAAGAGCGAGAAGTGTAGTGAAGTGGCAGGGACGGCTACTCAGCGAAGTCGCGTGTAACAACACTGAGTGGACGTCATCGCCCGCAAGGTACCGGCGACTCTCCAAACACAGAACTTTTTAAACAGAATATCTCGTTTTAACTTTGACCTTGAGGGGAACGAACCGCCAAAAAAGTTTGTTCTGGGGAGGTTTTCATCCTAAAAGCTTTTTTTTTTTTTTTTTTTTTTTCATAGGAGTAGCGAGCGCCGGTCACGGGAGTGAATTCGCTAGGTTAAAAAATAAAATTTCCGTTTCGGCTATTGAGTTTCCAGCTTGGTAGCGGAGCATTTCTCTTCTTAGCTGCTTCCTTCTTCTGGGCTCCAGGGCAGTCAGAGTACTCTACGCCATTTGACATGAAAGAATTGCTCCCGGCACTTTCGTGTCATAAGGTGCACTTACAGAAATTTATGGTGGGGGCAGAAATAGACTGGCCATAACTTTGCGCCTCCCGAAAGTTTCAACTTAAGCTGTCACAAGAATCAGATGTCATCCTGGAAGCTAAGGGCAGAGGCTATGTACTGGAACAAGCTGGAAAAAGCATATAAAGAAAACAAAATGCCACAATAAAAGGCCAAGCGGGTGCATCGAGGCCTGCACAGCTGTATAAACAATTCCACATAGCATCAGTTAGGGAGAGTACCTCCTCATGTCATCACGATGTGGCACGAAAACTTTGTGGGTCTTCATGCATTAATCGCTTTAATTATTCCATGATATGAAACGCTGCCATCAGTCGGCGCAGTCCCGACACACATCAGTGACCAAGAAAAGCACATGACGCATGGTTTTGTTGTAATCACGAGTCGCGCAGCGCGATTGACTGAACGAAAATGGGCGCAGCTTGCACAAGCGGTGCAAGGCTGGAGAAACAGCAGAGCTGCCTCTCTCTCTTCGTCGGAAACGCGGCTGTTGCACGTCACACAGATTTCCGAAATTTCTCCTGAAAGTTCTCCATGACTGACAGGCCCGGATCGTTTTGTCCGCATGCTTTCACATCTCTCCCAAAGTGGACCGCGTTAGCACGTGCTAGAACCGGCGGCAACCGGCTGCCCGAACTCGGCGTCTGTACCGGTAGCTGCTCTGTGCTCCCCACTTCAGGCGCGAATGCACGTGAACAGGCGAGGAAAACAGCACGTGAGAGTTCGCGCCACGAACGCCGGCAGAGTTTCTCGAAGGTCTAGCTGGACGACGCCGGGCCCTCCCGAGGAGCACGCTCACGTGCGCTCGGTATTTTTTCATGAAATTCTTTGCGAGCTATTTATATGGCGCAAGCCCACGCGCAAGTCTGTACGATGCCGGGCGCTCCTCACGAGACGCGAGCTCACGTGTGCTTGGTATTTTTTCTTAGTATTTTTTTTTGCGACCGCCACGGAACCAAGCTCAACCTTAAACAGCTCTTCATTTAAAATTTCATCTGCTCAGTGGCATCACGCCATGCAAGAACGTTATGCTTGCACTGCGCGTGCTGCAGCGTAGGTAATATCGACGCGAAATGTACTTAGGCTATGGAGAATTTATTTATTGATTGATCAATCTTTATTTCACAGAAGGATGTGACTCGGGGTCTTGTCAGATAAGTGAAAATGACTTGAGGAGGCCGTGGCATTGCTCTTCCTTTTCCATCCCCGTTGTACTTTCAAAATTCCACAGTGAAATGACGGTCATTTTTTGGTCAGTTCGGCCTTGCAAAGGCAGTTCCCACTCTTCGAGGGTCTTCATGTTCCGCGGAAAATTGCTCTTTGTGGTATGTGGTATATCGTGGGCCTCGTCGGGGATTGGAATGAGGTGGTCACGGAGGTGGTCTCGGTACGGTTCTTGGCGGTTTTCTTGTTGGCGGTGTCTGAAGCCCCACGCTCTCACCTGCGCTCCCAACTTGCAAACGAACGCTACAGTGAGTGCAGTTTGCGCGCGGTGAGCGTCGCAGCAGAGCCTCTTGTGAGACACGGCCTAGATACCAGACGCGTTTTCGAGGCGAGAATTTAGGTAGCACAGGCATCACCTCCTGCTCCCTACGCTGATCGCCTCCTGTACCAAGCAGGTGCTTGGGGGCAGTGGTAGGAGTTGACGCCTACAGGAGCTCATGCCATTCTATTAATGGTCAGGCGAAGGTCACTTGTCGCGTGCCAATAAAACCTGTAATTAACGGCGCAAGCTTTCCGCCTAGTCGTGTGGGAGAGATGGGTCAGTCTGGAGAGAGAGAGAGAGAGAGAGAGGGGGAGACGGGCCTTTGCTGATAGTGTCCATACATGGAGAATTTCAACTTCTCAGGCAAAAAGAGTAATTATGGTTCAATAAAATGGCGTGCGTGCCTTCAATCAGAGACACGCCTGGTTAGGCGAAGCGTAACAAAGTATACGAACGTTTTACGTGCGTGAAACCAACTTTACAGCAATTTGCCGCATAGTTTTGAACAGCGGAGCTGTTTTTACTGGCCGCAAGTTCAGTGCGGCAGAAAACTACCCGAGCAGAACGCTATCACGCAGCTGTCGCGCAGCTGTCGCAATACTCGCTAGACCAAAAAAAAAAAAAAAAATCACTCCAATCCACGCTGTGAAGGTGGCTGGAAAGCAAAGCTGTGAACGACCCCCCACAACAATTCCACATGCGACGTCACTTGAATTCCCACACGTGGCTCTAGAAAGAGGGAAACCAGAGATTCTGTCAGCCGTTACCTGGGGTCCGCGGAGGCGCCGTCCCGAACGCAGCAGCATCGACCACGGCCGGGTTGGAGCGGCGGACGCCGCCGCTGTGGCCCGCCGTGCGTCGGAAGAAAGAAAACGGAGAGGAGCGTGTTTCGAAGGGCGAGATAGCGGAACCTAGCCATCCTGATTGCGCTACCTCGAGGCTACACCATCGCGCCACTTAAGCGCACACACCGAAACAATCCGGCCTGTGAGCTTATTGATTCCCATTCATACAGATTTAAACTAAATAGTTTCGTAAGTTTGATTATTGCGAGAAAGCTGACGGAACTTTTACAGTCACTATTTGTCACAACCAGTTGCTCCATTCGTCTTTTGTAATACCTGTTAAAACACAACCGAATTGGTATTCAGCAATTTAGAAAACACAGTCTCATTCGCGACAAACAGTGCGCCATAGGTGGCTTTTCTCTAGCGGCCAGATGTCTGTAAGTGGTCTCTACAGTTTGTTTCCCCGCCCTGCAAACCAATCCTTAACGTATATTTGCTGCGCGACCACTTAATTCCGTCGTGTCCGGGTTACCCAGGAGCTGATGTCGAACAAGTTAATCAACCCGTGCGAAGTAAGCGCGTAATGTACGCGAAGCTGCGCCAAAACATACCCAACACCATCTCCTAAAGCAGACGACAAGGCCGACGGAAAGCACCCGCCGAAGTGCCCGCCGGGCTGAACACGGGGAAGGCTGGATAATAACGCCCTATCGCCGCGCCATCTACACTGTCCTCCGGGGCTGATAAGCGCCTTCCGCCTCTCCGGCCGCGTTGGGAGTTTCTTGTCCCGCACGCCGCGAAAGAACCGTTGGCTGGTAGAGGTAGAAAGATTTGCTTTAAAAGACACGTGATATCAGCCGACGCAGCACTCCGAGAGGAGCGTTTCGCCGTAATCGTGGCAACACCTTCTCGGAACGAGAACGCCACATCGTATACGTTCCTAGAAAGAGCCCTGTAATCGCCGCAACACCTGCTCAAACGATTAGCCACGTCATAGCGTGCGGTTCTCCTTTCGTTCGCGTAAGAGCCAGTCTTCGTGTTGTCGTGCGCGTGCGCTCGTGTACCATAGAAGAGCGCTTCGCGTGGCAGCTTCTGCGCAGTGACTTTGCATCCACCACTCGCGAAGACGACGGCTACTTCGACGCATACGACGACGACAACGACGACTAGCACTATGGAATACACAATGAAACTTAACTATGTGTCCGTCAATGTTTACCTACAGCTTCGCCAATCAAGTCTTGCGCGTGAGTGCAAGTTTCCCCGAATTTTTTTAGGGAAATCGGGTGCTCGACATCGTTTGCGCCGGAGTTGTCCCGTTGAGTGCAGGGATTGGTCAGTTGAGTACGTTGCAGCTAATAAGCCTTACGGGAGTGTCACTTACCGGCATCGTAGTGTGATGTTTATAATAAGACACACGATTGGCTGCTTCCGCTCAACTGGGAATAGTACTATATAATCAATTACGCCATAAGCATAACGAGATTTGCTCACCTTACTCATGAATCAATTCTGCCACTACTTGACATTGCTCCCTCGATTAAGCAACGAACCATGATTGCGTGTTAGGAAGAATTTCCAAGCCCAATGCAAAATCAATAGCGTTGCTTTTCTCCGCAAGACTGCGCTTCCATGACGTTACGTAGCTATCATAGCACCGAAACTAATTACATATTGTCACCGATAGGACGATGGATCTTGGTGGCTTAAGGTTGAAGGAATTGGCTTTATTGCCACGAACTCGTTGTGTCCTAAAACTGCGGCCGCGCGCTTGTTGAGAGCGAACAACGTCGTCTTCCTCTGGCCGTCAGTCGATGATGATTCCGATGGTGTACTGATTATGATGAGAAGGCTGAGCTCAATAACAGATGATAGTGGGGGTTGACCGTTCGCCGTGTTAATGATTACTAATGATTGCGGCAATATAAGAATGTCAAGATGTCTTATATTTAAATGGCAAATGTCTTTCTCGTGGTGATTTGGTGCGCCGAACAGTTTCCTTACGTTTTGAATAATTGAGGAATGAAGTAACATTATTGTGACAGTTTTTAACCAACAGAACGACTAGATTTTTGAAATGACGAAATTCCAGTGTGTACGACAGGATATTTAGAGCCACAGTTTCCGCATACATCGCCCGCCCCGGTGGCTTGGTGGAGATGGAGTTTGCTGCTAAGCCGAAGGACCCGGGTTCGATTCCCGACCGCGGCGGCCACTTCTCTGATGGAGGCGAAAAGCGAAAAAGTTCGTGGGTTCAAGATTTCGGCGCATGTTAAAGATCCTCAGGTGGTCAAAATTAATCTGGAGCCCTCCACTGTGGTGTGGCTCCACCTGTGTAGCGTCAGTGCGTTAAATCCCACAATCAATCAATCAATCAATCAATCAATCAATCAATCAATCAATCAATCAATCAATCAATCAATCAATCAATCAATCAATCAATCAATCAATCAGTCAGTCAGTCAGTCAGTCAGTCAATCAATCAATCAATCAATCAATCAATCAATCAATCAATCAATCAATCAATCAATCAATCAATCAATCAATCAATCGCCTGAAATATAACTTTTATGTTCCAAAGAAGCCACTGGAGAGCTGACACGTAATTACAGCACGAAAAGTTGACGCAGGCTCAGAAATGCACACAGGACAAGCGGTGTTATGGCCCTATAAAAAGGCCAGGCGAGCTTGCTCTGACGAGCCCCAAGACGGTGGGTCGCATGCACCGGTGCGCGCCACATCGGAATGGCCAGGAAAAGATTACCCTCAAGAGGCCGAAGATCTAATGAGGCACTCACTGTGCCTGGCGCTAATATCCCCCTGGCTTTCTTTTGCGAAACCACGAGATAGACTTTAAAGAGAGAGAGAATTGTCTTTAATGATACTGATGAGGTTAGCCTGGCCAAGGCGCCTAGCTTGCTACACCAGATGTATGAAAAAATGAAATCAATGAACAGATGATGATAATGACTGTGATGAAGATGACGCGCTCATTAAGAGAGTCCTGTTTAACGAGTTTGATCAAGTCCTGTGCTTCGCAGGAAAGACAATAGAGCTTTTGTCGCCCGAGATGCTCGTTTGGCGTTCGACCAAGGGCCTGGCACGTCACTTAGAGTTAGTCCTCTAGAAAGCGGTCGACCCAAGGACACTAGAAGGAACGTTCTAGCTGCTCTATACCGCGTACACTCACATAATACGTGGTTCAAGTCCGCGCGCACGTCACAAAGAGTGCAGCAGGGGGAAGCGGCCTGTTTCATCTTGAATCGAAAATAATTTGTGTAAGCGACATTTAGCCGCACGCAGTGAAGACCCGCTTCGTCATGCTTGGAAAGTCCGTCAGGCATCCTAAAGGTCCCGTGCGGGTCTATGGAGTGAAGCGGCGCGTAATGTTGCGGCGCAACAGCCAACATAGATCGCTGAAATCTCCAGGCAGCCTTGGACGCTAGGGCAGAAGCATCTTTTCTGGAGAACGGTATCGGTATCACTGGCCCGAGAAGCAGCACGCAGAGCGACAAGTTCGGTGACCATGGACGTCGTCCTGTGGCTAAGCGTTGCGCTGTAGGCGGTACAGGAGGACGGAATCCAAATTCCTATAGCTGATGAGCTGGCTGTCACAGATCCATCCGTGTATAGATGAGTGTGGGCCTTGTATTTTTGAAAGATCAGTTCCAAGGCGAAGAACTTTAAGGCAGGTGTGGCGATATCCTTTTTGCGGGTAATGCCTGGAACTCCAGTAGTAATTTGTAGACGCCGGTACATCCAAGGCGGTTGTAGCGACGGAGAAGGGTGCTGGTCATGAAGAGGCAAAAGGTCTCGCACTTCAGTGGCTGAGCTGAGTGCTAATGGGTGACCTTGCATGCCGTGCTACAAATCACAGTTGAGCGCGAAGGAGCTCCTGCGCGCCAAGAGCAAGTGGTGCCAGTCGTCGACACTCCACCATAGTTCCCACTGTGGATGCGGTCTTCGGAACTCCTATGCACTCCCTCAGGACCTGCGCTTGCATACTTTGCAGGACTCTCGCATTTCCTTTTGAGAGGGGGAGAAGAACAGGAAAGCTGTAGCGTAACAATCCTACGCACATGACGTCATTCAGCCGAAGGCGAGACGGGACGTTGCATCCGCCGGCGTTACTAGATAATATGCGGAAAATGTTGAAGGACGCAAGCTTGTCTTTTATATAGCGGACGTGTTTTGACCAAGTCAGAGACCTGTAGTGCAGCCTGCAACGGTAAGTCCATAATTTGATATATCACGCTTCGTGAAAGCGATGGCAGCGCACTTGCCAGCTGATATAACGAGGCCTCGGGTTCCTAGAAACGCCGCAATGGAATTGATTGCCCGTTGCAGTCTCGCACGCAGTACCCGCCTGTTGCGTCCAGCACTCCATATGCAGATGTCATCCGCGTACAAAGATATTTCCACTGACTGCGGTAAGCACTTTTCTATGCCCATCATAGTGATGTTGAAGAGCGTTGGACTGAGGACGCCACCTTGGGGAACGCCACGGGTCACTCTGTATAGCGGTGTGTCACCGCTGTCCGCTGACATGTAGATGCATCTATCGGTTAAATAGTCCAAGATCCATGCATACATGAGACCCCCAAGGCCCGAAGACCTCATGGCCGAGCATATAGCTTCGTGGTACACGCAGTCGTACGCAGATTTGATGGCAAGAAACAAAGCGATTGTAATGTTGCGCTGTTTTATGCTGATAGCAAGGGCTATGGCATTATCAATGCTACTATGTCCCTTGCGGAAGCCAGACATCTGTGGCGGGTATGCGTTGCGAGTGGTCAGGTCCCAGTCCAGGCGATGGAGCACCATTTTTTCCATAAGCTTGCCGACGCAGCTCAAGAGGGGAATAGGACGGTAGGACTCGATGGAAGTCGGTATTTTGCCTGGCTTCAGTATAGCCACAATACGCCCGTGCTTCGATTTTTGCTCTAGGCGGCCAGTTTCCCAAGAACGATTGAAGATGGCTAAAAGGCACTTCTTTTCCTTTTCGCCCAAATGGGAAAGGGTCGTGTAGCTGATATTGTCCGGACCAGGCGACGTAGCTTTCTTGACAGAGGTCAGCGCAGCGACGAGTTCTGCCATAGAGAACGGTTCATCCATGGGTGATGTTATGGCTAGGGCAGGCGCACTTGTGGGCGACGAGGGTCTTATGTGTGATGTCGGCGAAGAGGTAATTTTTGTGCAGAAGGCGTTTGAAGCGTCCAGGTCACTGATGTTCGTGCTTAGCGAAACAGAGTTGAAGGGGTGAAGTTGTGTCGGTGGTGCCCGGAGACTTCGAACCAGGCGCCATATTCCCGAGAGTGGCTTCCTGGGGTCCAACTTAGAGCAAAAAGACGCCCACTCGCGCTTGGCCAACTTGTTCATGTGCCTCTGAATGGCCTTCTGTGCTCTTCTAGCGTCTCGGATATCTTCCGTTGATTGCGTCCGGCGCGCTCTTCTTTCGTCTCTCCGACGCACTGCACAAAGTCTTTCAAACTCTGCATCGGCGGTAGTACACCTTTTTTGTAACCTCAAATACTTAGTGCAGGCAGTCCTGGCCGATAAAAGTGTTTGTACTAAGTCGTCATAGGTCCAGTCAGAGCAACGCAGTGTCCATTGAGAACGACTGCCCTGTAAGCCATCCACAGTGACGTAAACTGGAGCGTGATCGCTGCCGTGCGTTTCAATGTCAGATATCCAACTCGTTCTAGATAGCAGTTGCGATGACACAATGGTGACGTCAAGGGCGCTTGACACGGTTCCACGGAAGAACGTTGGTTCTCCAGTGTTGAGTACAAACATGTCGTACCATTGAGCACAGTCAAAAAGCCGCCGCCCTTTAGCTGTCACTTTTCTTCCTCCCCATGAAGGATGGTGGGCGTTAAAATCACCCGTCAGAATGTGAGGTGCTGGGGTAGCATTAATAATGCCTTCAAGTCGATGTAGGTCCAGTGCGACACGAGGGGGTATATAGGCAGCAATAATAGTAAAGGACAAGCCACTACCTCGCACTGTAGCCGCCACGTATTCGTTTGATGCATCGGGTGGAATGCTATGTTCTATGATGGCCAGGTCGTTACGCAATGCTTGAAGGACCCTTGTTAACGCCACTCCAGTTGACGATCGTAAGACCGTGTAGCCCGAGAGGCGGATATCTTGGGATAATCGCGAATCCTAGATGGCGATCACCGGGAAGCGATGCTTTTGCACGAAACGGCGGAAATCAGAGATACGATTCTGGAGTCCACAAGCATTCCACTGAAATATTGTTGCATTATTTCGAATTTCCTGCAGTTTTAACGGTGAGGCCGCGCGAGTTACTGTAGCTACCGCCATTGAGCAAGGAAGGGCGAGGCAAAATCCAGGAGTGTGACAAGAGTTGTAGCCAATGGTGACGTAAGGGAAGCAAGGAAGCTGCGTACAGCGTCCACGAGTGGCGAAATCATTGTCCAAATCCCACCGAAACTCCGGTCAACTTTTCGACCACTATCTTCTTTCGGCGGAACTCGACGGGCCGAATTTCGATGTCCGCACAGCTGGAGTTGGCGGCGACGCCATCGCCGGTGCCGATGCAGGCTCCGCTGTAGGTGCGGAGGTATGGGAAGGTTGGACACTTTTTGGTGCAGACGCATGAGTAACCACCGGCGCCCTCTCCGGTTGCGTTTTCGCGGCAGGAGCCAGCTGCTCATGCTCAACGACCGGTAGCGGAGGGAAGTCTTCCTCGACATTGATAAACGTTGAACTCCCAGTGGACTGGTCTTGTGACTCTTGTCTAAGCAGGACGCCCTTTCTCCCAGTGCTGCGTTGCTCTGCTTGGGCAGACTTCGCTGACTTATACGCCTCGAGATTCGCGATCGCTGCGCCGCCTGCCGCCGCTTCTCCGCGGCGTTTGCGGGATTAGCGCTGCGTGGCTGATAGGCGGTCATGCAGTGTTTCGGTTCTCTTTCGCTTCTCTTTGCCTTTCCGCGCAATAAACAACTTGTTATGGTGACGTCTGTAAGCTAACTGCACGTATAGGGCACTTAAAAAAAACAGCTGCGTCTTTGTAGAGCGCTCTAACGCCAACAAGAGCTATACCCGCGGGGAGGCGGTTCTGCGCGCTTCTTGGCCGCTCTTGCGGGCGTCGGCGACGGCAGCAGCATATCACCGCTGTCACCTTCGAACACGTCAGCACAAGTGAATTCTATTTATTGTCGCTTCGTTTAGGCACTGTAAGAGGTTGGTTCGTTTTGCAGCGCAGACAACAATGCGGCTTTGCTTCAATGTACGTCGTAGAAAAATATGATTCGGGGATGTGATAACCCAATAGCTGACAAAAACTTGTGCCTTTTATGGGAATATAAGCCACGCGAAAATGTTAAGTACACTCAAAGGATGTGCAGTGTCATATATGTGCCCCCTCATGCCTTATAGTAAGAACCAAGGTATATGTTAATGAAACCACGGGAAAATGAATGGTCTGCAAGTCAGGAATAAATATAATAGTCGTACGGGAATGAAAAAAAAAACCGAGTGCAGCTTCTGACATGCTAAAGACGTTTGTTTGAGCAAGCTAGTATTCACCAGACCAACTAGATGCGAAATGCAGTGATATATCGCTAGACGTGTGGGGGGGGGGGGGGGGGCGGGGGGGGGTTGAGGAGGAGGACGCTCAACTATCGTTGTTTAAAAATGCGGAGCGAAATCAACGAATGAACGTTTTAGTAATCACACACACAATTGCTGCCTTTTCACTTTTCGTTTGTTTTTCGCCTTCAACGAACGGCTGATCACTCGGCGGATGCATTTTTTGAAGAATACAGGGTAGGCAGTTCACAAGCGATACGAGGTGTCGTTGGAAGAGTTGATTGATTGATTGCAGGGTTTAACGCACCGACGAAACGGAGACGATGAGTCATGCCGTAGTGGAGGGCTCCGGATTAATTTTGACCACCTGGAGATCCTTAACGTGCGCCGAAATCTCGTACACACGGGCTTGTTGGAAGAGTGTCGTATCTGATAAGGGTTCTGATTTCGGTTTATGCTAGATTCTGCAGTCTCCCTGTGTCATATGACGATGTTTCGAAGAGTTTGGTCGGGGACGCGGATTACTCTATAAACCCGTCTTCGCGCTTCTCGTGGAGGATAAATGTAACAGATGAATCTTTGCGAGCGCTCACCTCGGGACAAGACGATCCACATTAAATTTGTCGTCGTGTGCTGACTCCGGAGTGTAATTTTCCATTATCCATCGTACTTCTTTGGTACAATGTTTGTGAAATTTATGCCGCATTGGCTTTTTCATGGTACTGATCAATATCTGCTATGTGATATTGGCAGGCGTAACTTGCGTGCTGTCAGGCATGAGTGCTCCGCTGGATTTTGTAAGTGCACACACAAAGTCGATTTACATCACAGTGTGTATGGCCGCAACATGACCATCGGAGGAAACACTGCTTACGGAGACACTGCCACTAAATTTCAGGGCTGCGGAATTGCAATCATCTGCATGCAAATGCTGGCTTCGGGACGCGGGCCTGTGACACACGCCCGGCGCTTATATAGATCTCACTAAGATCGCGTCATAAACGTTTATCCTCTCGTGAACACACCACGCTTGCAAACAGAGTGCCTGCTCCACGTTATTCGGTATTTGTAACGCGGACAAACGGTAAATCGCTGTCTTGAACGAGCCCCAAAAGCAACGGCGACAGGGGGGACCGAGCCGGGGACTCCCGCGCCTGCTTTCGAAACGGGCCGCTAGGGGGATTTCAGTGGCGCCCCTACAGGCCGCGCTCGAGGCGTATAATCGACGTGGTTCGCCGACATGATTTTAAATATCGCTTTCTGATGACATCGTACAGAGCACTTAGCAAAGGTCGATTCGTGCTTTTTTCCGCAGTTGGGGCAATGAAGAATTTCAGCGGCGCACTTTGTACGGTCGTGACTGCCTCCGCATCGTGAGCATCGTAGTGAGAGTTTGCAGACTTCAGCCACGTGCCCGAAGCGCTGGCAGTTCTTGCACTGTCTGGGTGTCTCCACATATTCGTACACGCGGTAGCGCGTGTATCCAATGATGACGTGCTCATGAACCGTTTCAGTGGCAAACACAATCTGAACATCATCAGGCGTGATCACTAGTACGACCCCATGCCTCAGCCGGCTCGGGACGGTACTGATGTCTAGCGGCCGGTAGGAGCGCTTGGAGTCACGGCGGCGCTTCGGGGGAAGCCCATGCTGAGGGAGGTCTGATTTCTCAGTAGAGGCCATGGCTTCATTAGCGTAAACAACAGTCTCGGAAACAGAGTTAGACGTTTCTGACATGCCATCCATGTCGTCTGGTATAGGGGTAAGTCTGAAGGTACCACAGGACTCACTTGTCCTGGTGGGAGCGACGTCCCAGAAGTGTCTTGGTCGTTGCCGCAGGGGCTTAATGCAACTGGCAGTGGTCCCGAAGGAACGATGAGCTGAGGGGCTGCGAGGATTCCCGGGATTCCCGGCGCTGTGACCGGGTCTGGAGGAGCATCGGGTGCTTTGCCAGGAGCCGACGTAGGCGGCGGCAAACCCAAGGCCGCGCCCGTAGCCGGAAGCATTCTTAAGCTCGCTGCACCGGAAGACCAGTATAATCGCCATACTATCTGCATCAGTATACTCACACGCCCCGGAATCCCGGAAGCATGTAAAAAAGAGCTATAGCAACCTGTGGTAGACGACTGGCGGTAAATCATCTCGCTTATGGGGCCAGTTTAACCCACCGAAAGCAGCAGAAACATTTTCGGTCAGCACTCTCTGAATCTGTGGGACCAACAAAGCTTGGTTTGGTGTTGCGCATTGCCGACGGCGCCAGCACACTACAGCACATGCCTCCTCATAGGGTCCTCCTCATAGGGTCCTTCTCATAGGGTCCTTAGGCTGCACTCCTCCTCATAGGGTCCTTAGTTCCTGCGTTTTATCCTTCTTAAAACACGAACGAAAAAATGGGGTGCCAGGGTGAGAATTACGAACAAATAAATGTCGAATTTTTAAAAGTGGCAGATATTTTGCATTTAATTTGTATTCGTCCCTCCCGCTTAATCATTGCTATCTCGTTAGAGCTAATGCACGTCGAACTCGCGAATTTCGCGTTATTAATAGCTCATTTTCGTCGCGCCACGATTGAGAGCCGATTCAACTAGAACGAATGACGTTAGTGTGGGATATGCTGTACGTTGTCTGAATGGCCTCCAGAAATTTCGTTCTATGACCATGCCTACGTTTATAGAGAAAGGTGGCCGCGCGGGAGTCGAAGTACGTAGCCAAACGAGTGTACCGACAGTCACCAAAATTCATTGTGGTTTCCTCTCCCATTACACGGCTACAATGACTGCGAAGCTGTGCAACGCGTAGGAGACAGACCGAAGCCATTCGGAGCTGCTAAGGTGGCAGAAGATCACGAAACAACGCGTCTCAAGCGGCAAGGGGACAAAGCCCTTCGACGACGCGAGGCGAAAGCAAAGCATGGCGGACATCAATTCTGGCGCGCTCAGAACCCTTCAGAAGTGCTTAGGTGCCTCGAAGTTTTTCGGTAATGATTCGGTACCTTCAAGCATACAAAGACAGTCGATAGCCAATCCCAAGGACGTTTTTGCATGCCATCACCACAGTAGGTCAAAGTTTGTACTGATAAAATGATTCACTGGGGCGACTTGGTTAAGTTTGATTAGGAATCACTGCCAAGCTTATGTCTTAAGTCCGCTGCAGCTTTCTTTCAAGAAGAATTTAACTTCAGGCTACAACACTTTTTGGGGCTCTAAATAATCTTGCGAATAAGAAATTTATTCGGCGGTAAATATGTTTTAACGTGATCCTCGTAAGCAGCGATAAGTGGATTTAGGGCCATATTTACTCAGAACAAAGATCTGATAACACTTTGAAAGCGTCTGTTCGCTCTACTAATAAAAGACCTTGTTCATGAAAATTGTGTTCCGGACAGCATGGGCATCTTATTCGGGTTCGCCCTTGTTTAGGCAAGGCCCATACAGAGCAGGAAAATGACACATCATTGGTTGGAGGCCACTTCTTGATAAAAAAATAACGTACTTTAACAACGACTATACGTCAGTTGGACCCGATCAATCGGATTTATCGCACGGCAAGGTCTCATGGCACAGCTCCGGAAGAGCTGAAGGCTTACGTGGTTGAGCGCAAGGAGACTTGTCGTCTCGTACAAAAGTTGCGTCGTGCTCACCCAGACGTTCGCGGGATGTGTAAACCATATTGACAAAATCGTTTGGGCATCGTGTTCAGGAATGGCGTCATGGCCGTCGTCCCGAGCATTGATAAGCAACCCTGTCTCGATAGTGGGCTTATTATGCAGTGTGGCTTGCACAGAGTTTGTCGTGTCTATTTGCATGTCACGTTACTGAGGACCTTTGCTCCACTGACTACATCTAAGTCCTATCATCCCACCCTCGGGTGGAGGGCCCACGAGCTATTAGGCTGTCATTGAGGAGTGAAGGCAACAGTAAATCGAAAAATGGCACGTCTAAATTGACTATAAAGAAACTATGGAGAAACAAATAGAGGAGGGATACTGCGCAAATTTACACTATTGAGGGAAATGAGATGCAGTGGCAGCAGAGGTTGAGTATGAGCAGGCGTGCACTGCATGCATATTGTCACTTTCCTGCGCACAGCATGAGGTTAAATGCGTGAAGTGGGCTACTTGGCACTTAGGGAGCGCACACTAATGGACAAATGAAATATGAACCAGAACGCGCAAAACTCAAAAACAGGGTCCAATAACGGCACGCTATTGGTATTTTTGGAAAGCCACATTTCTTAACTTTGTTCTTGCAACTAAGCCACTCATCATTTGAACTTACATAGGAAGAAGTCGCGCTGTTTGTGTGTTGTGGTTCATATCTTCCTGTTCGCGCTTCATTCGTCCATGACTGTACGTGTGCCCCATGTCACAATCAATGTTCAGATAGATAGGTCTAAGAAGACGCCACAAAATTCAGGGTATTTTCCCAGCGCACAAAAAGGATCCTTCCTCGTCGCACGAGTCGCAGAGGCCCGAGGCCCGCACATTGGATTTAACTCTCGCCGCCGCCATTAAGGGTGCTAGAGTTTCCGCGAATGTCAACGTGGTGCATACCTGGGCAGGTGCTGTAGGCTGTCACAAGGTAGAGACGATATCGTTTTCTTTACTGCGCAAACTCGAAATTTCGTGGCAGTCTGTGTGCCTTCTTCTAGGTGGAACCACGGCACGGTTCATACTTCACTTCACAAAAACAGAAAATTACAAAGGTATTCCATGGAAAACGGGTGGAGACGCGGGAACTTCAATTATGCATTTCTAAACGTACAAAACATCTTTTGTTGTCCTACAAAAGCAAAAAGAGCAACGAAATGACAGCATTTTCCAGCTCAACCCTTGTGCATGAGCAAGCTATGCGGCCGGCATTTGAGCCTTCAGCATGGCTAAAGTTTGAATACCGTAGCAGGAGGAGAAAGCTTATGCAAAAAGCGCGTCTCTTTTAGGCACGTTCTTCCCTATTTCTTCTCTTCAAGGCAGCAAATTTCAGTGAAGTCGGTGTTCTAACAGCTTTGTGCGTATGATGCGCAGCCTGACGACAAAAGTAAAACCAGGCTGTGCTTTGGAGGAAGCAGGATCATTGCTTTTATTTTCGGCATCTGTTTTTACTCCCGTATTCGAGTTGCGACCGGCCAAAAAATTGTGCCCCTTTTTCTAGAGCCTTTTGGCTCCGTGAGAGGTGCCAAGTGACGTCAAGCAGCAAATTTCACCCGCTACGTGTCTGGATAGCGGACGCATCGATCTTGTCTAGGCTGGTACACAAAACCTGAATAGTTACTAAATGCATAGTTCGCGCTCAATATATACAGAAAAAAAAACATGAATTTTAGCGAACGCAGCAGCGACGTGCAAGTACTATTTTTTGTTCCGTTACAAAGTTGCGCAAAGTGATTACTTTTTTTTATCAGTGGTCCTTCTGTGGATCCCGGCTCCCATGCGGGTAAATCCCGGCGGTCTCCGCGACAATGAAAAAGATAAGGTCCCTCCATGCTCTCTCAAAGGGAGCCGCTATATACAGAAACTCTAGAGAAGGAAACAAGACGCGCCCCATGGCGGCCAAGTCTCACGTTGCTTCGAGGAAAATTACTCAAGTGGGCAGAAAATCCGTAGTCTCCTAATCGCACTGCTCATGTTACCATTGCAGACAGCCGGGGTTGCAGCCCTTCTAGGTGATTTTTCAGCTATATTACGCGAATACTCTCGGCATCGCTGGGGCAACTTTTAATGAGCAAAACAGAGCACGCAGTCCTTGTTCCTCTGCGTATCCCCGCTTCGCGTTTTCTTTCGGTGTAAACGCCGAAATTTTGTTCAGTCTGGCAGTTTGGCGGTCTGTCTGTACGTCACCGAATACCCATAAAAAAGGAGAGATTTAACAGTAACTGGTTGGCATCGAACTCACGCCTTATGCGTGTAAAACCAAATCCCTACCGATTAACTCCCGCACGAGGCAGGCGGCCGTAACGCATTCAAGTGCTCATGAGATTGATTGATGATTGTAGGGTTTAACGCGCCGACGCAACGCAGGCGATGAGGCGCGCCGCAGTGGAGGGCTCCGGATTAATTTCGACCACCTGGGAATCTTTAACGTGCGCTAAAATCTCGTACACACGGGCGTTTTTGCTTTTCGCCTCCATCAGGGTTCGATTCGAGGTCGCGGGTTCGATTCCCGGCCGCGGCCACCGCAGCCGGGAATCGAACCCGCGACCTCGTGCTCAGCAGCGCAACGCCTCAGCCACTGATCCACCGCGGCGGGTCCGTGTAGCGGCTGTGTGCGCGCCTTGCGCATTCGCTAGGAGTTTTTAAAAATTAAAGGAAGCTCACACCAACGCATGGCATCTCACTCCTCTTCCATATCTGCCGCCGATCTCGTCCCCTCCGTCCTCGGCGGCAGAGGCGGGGGCGAAGTGAGTTTGTGTTTCGCCGGGTTTGAGCTTCCTTTAATTTTATAAAAAAATTTCCCCTCATTTTCCACTCATGTGCTACATCAATACAACTCAAACAACCGCCGTTCATAAATCATACATTGATTTAGCCTTAGCAAACAATATCTATTTGAAGTAACATAGGGTGTGGTTAAGTGCATTTCACTTGTCTCTTGTTGCACTCTTTGTAGAGCCACGTGTGTGAATTCAAGTGACGTCGCATGGGTAATCGTTGTGGCTGTCGTTTACAGCTTCGCTTTCCAACCACCTTCACAGGGTGGATTGGTACGCATTTTATTCGTTGCGCTTCAAACCATGGAAACTACTAACCAACTAGCCCAGCAGGAAGTTCTACTGGGCAGAAACTGCTTCTTATAACGAAAAATTACAAACAAAAAGCTCATATGAACACCTGAAATAAAAGAAATAAATGAACTTTGTTGGGAAATATGGACGAATAAAATAAAGCGCAATAAAGTAAAGTAGTTGGATTTACTTGCGCCCAGTAGCCAGGTTCAATAGTGGAGCGAGTGAACGCACTGAAAAATGCCGCAACGCCCTAGCCACGCCTCCTTGGACAGCGTTGCGCTGGACCGGTTAAGTCACCTGAATAATCAGCAAATAGCATCATGAATCGCATTTTTAAAGCATTTGAACTCCGCCTAGAAATATTACCATCATGTTACGGGGGCGTCGCCAGAGCTCGTGTATCCCGAGTTTCGCGCAATGTCGGGCCTTCTGTAAAAGTACCGTTGAGGAACAAAAAGCTTTTACCAGTTCGGAAGTTCACATGCGCGGTGGCCCTGTGCTTACTTCTTAAGCGGTAATCGGTAACCTCTCGGGCACTAGACCGTGGGCTATTAACAAGCAGAAGAAAATAAAAAGACCAGCTAATTGGTGAACATACATAATTAATATTTAAGCGCGGACTGAAACAGGGACAAGAAAGGGGGACAACACCGGCGATTTTACCTTGATGCAGTTTGCGCTTAAATTCTAAGTGATGTTTAACAAGATGTAATTGCCGGTTTTGTATTGAAATTTGGCGGCCTGCTTGGAGGCTGAAGAGAGGGTCATCAGGCTTATAGACAGCCACGACTGGAAAAACAAAAAACAAAAATTACTTGCCGCTCCTGCTCCCAATACATCCCACGAACGCAACATACATGGGACGTGTTCATACGGCAGTCAGACTAAATACGTCAAGGCCAATACCTTACTAGTGTATGTGGACGGCTATTTGCTCCGGACCAATCTCAACATCTGGCACATACCAACGAGCTGAGATTTTTTACTTGTTTTTAAGCGACAACTGCAGGCGTACAATGTGTAATGTCTCCCTCGTAGACAAATCATAATAGCATAGCCGTATACCCTGACATCTGATACCGCAGTTCATATCACGTTGGGGCGTTAGTCTGTGAATATGAAAATATTTTACCGCCATTTATACAGGTGTAACCAGTGGGTGTAACCCTTCACAATTTTGTCAGTTTATAAACCAGCGTAGAATCTAGATTAAGAAGGTCAGGACGTTTGGAATGATGGCGCAGCCGTAATGTAACGCTTACGATTTCTAATCCTCAACTGTGAAGCACTAAATTAAACTTCACTCAACAACACTTAAGCGTCAGTGAGGTGAGCTTTTTTTGTTACTAGATATTGCTGCGCGTCCATGTGCAACACCAGTTTTCCAAGCGAGGATTGGCGCCTGCTTTCACAAAGCATCATGAGAACCGTAGTATGTATTCTGCACTTTCGGGTCTTTGTGCGAGCTAGGAAGGGGTATGATATATTCACACATTTATTGTAGAGAAGGTTAAAAAAATTCCCCGCATTTCCCCGAGGGGAAGAATGTGAAAGTGCGAATGCACGAGTTGAATTTGCGCGGTTCGGTAATGTTCGCGAAAGAGAGATCACACACACACACACACACAACTACAAAGAAAGAAAGATGCATTTATTCACAGACACCTATTTGTGTTGTCGTTGTACTTGATTGCTAGAGCGGATCTCAGCTTTGAAATTTCGTGTCAGTACTCCTTTAAGCGGGTGCATTAGCCCTTCTCACGCCCGATTCCTGGCCAATCGCCCACGTGGGTATGTGCCATGTCAGCGGCCAGGCAGCGCGCGCCCATCTTTGAAATTTCGTGTCAGTACTCGTTTAAGCGGGTGCATTAGCCCTTCTCACGCCCGATTCCTGGCCAATCCCCCACGTGGGTATGTGCCATGTCAGCGGCCAGGCAGCGCGCGCCCATCTCCCCCCGTTGCTAAGGAAGACGAGGAGCGCGCGCACCCGCAGCTGTTGCTATGCGGACTACGGCGGCGGACGATTCAGGCTCGCTTAAGAAGTGCATTCGCACTTAAAAATGGCAAGCGTGCTTTAACGAACGTTGTTTGTTCGAGGTATAACGAGCGCTGCCTTCTGTCCCGCGGAGCTTGCGGCAAAGGCAGCGGAGTTATCTGGCTTTCGTTACATCTATGTGGACGCGGCAGAGTACAGACACCACGACGCATACGCGGTTGCTACAACAGACTTCTCCAAAAAACTACTAAACTGGGCGACCATACGAGCCACCCGCCCAGAAACGGCGGAAGAGGCGGCCATAGCCTTAGCCATCATACAAAATCCAACCCCCCAGACAATCATTTCCGATTCAAAGACTGCAATCCAAAATTTTGCCACAGGCAGATTATCACGGGGGGCATTCAAAATTCTGGAAAAATTTCGATCGAAATCCCCAGACGAGAAAATATGCCTGACCTGGGCACCCGCGCACTCCGGCCTCGAGGGGAATGAGACGGCCCACGAACTCGCCCGAGGGCTCACGACCCGGGCAGGGCCTAACCTCTATCCCTATCACGGGGCGCGGTCTGCGAGGGATCGCCTGGTCACATTTCATGACATCACAACACACTACCGCCTCTCCCGCCGGATCTACCCCCGGCGGACCAGCAATTAGACAACCACTAAGAGCACATTAGGCGTTTACTACAAACAAATACCTTCCCTAACCCAGCTTGTCTGACACACATACACCCAACTCTCTATCCAACCGCGGCCTGTTGCCTGTGCGGAGATCACGCCACCCTTTCTCACATCATATTGGCATGCGCACAAAATACATTCCCACTTATCACCTCTGAGGAGCACTGGGAGGCCGCGCTCCGCAGCTCCGATCTGGACCTTCAGGTCCAGTTAATCGATAGGGCTGTGGCAGTCGCCGGTGAGTGGTGGATGCCACCGGCTACAAGCGCCACCTGAATGGCATGGATCCAATAAAGTTTTATCTCTCTCTCTCTCTCTCTCTCTCTCTTACACTTGTCTGTCTGTTCGCTGACATTTTTGTCCGCTCCGATCCTTCCCAGGCAGCCGCGTTCACGACGACTTCGGACGCAGTGAGCGGCGGTCAGCCCTCGTGAATGAAAGGCTCTAATCCTTCCCAGGCAGCCGCGTTCACGACGACTTCGGACGCAGTGAGCGGGGGTCAGCCCTCGTGAATGAAAGGCTCTAGGAAGTTGACGGCCAGCTTGACCTCCTCGCTGTCGTCGGGAAGCTCCTCCTGCTCGTCTTCCTCCGGTTCTTCGTCGCCGAACACCGTCTCGTCCACCACGCCAGTCGTGTCCCACACGAACAGGCTGCCGTCGTATGAGCCGGTGAACAGCTTTCCCTTCACCACCTGCAGCGATAGGCCACCGCGTCGGCGGCGCATGAGGACACTGTCACGGGAGTGCATCTACAATGATCAGCTCGGTTTTGAGTAAGCCCATCATGACCCAGGCAAGAAACATAACTACACTGGCCGACCACGCCTTTTTTGTTGCTCCGCGCGGATATTGATATTTTCGCTGGTTGGTGTGAAACGTTCTTTTGTAAAATGGACAGACGAGCTGTTAGTGCACAAACATAGTTGAAATTTAAGCGCGAGCTAGAGGCACGGACAAGAAAGGAAGCGTCGGTGTCGTCCTTCATTGTAGTCCGTGTCTCTAGTTCACGCTTAAATTTCAACGTCAGTCTTTTGTTTCGCCGATCGTACGAAAGTCGCACCCCACTGGTGCCCCTGTTCTTATTCTTGCGGGACGCCTGGGCTCAGCTAGGACTTCGACGCACCAATTGTCGGAGTTACCTTGTCAGCAAACAAAGTGCACTGCTCGTCGGGCCCTCCTTTCTTTAGTAGTCTGCCCTATGGTCTGCCGCTGTTCTCACTTTATATGTTTGCGGTGCCTTGATGGGCTGTGTGTACGGCTTAAACATTTAATATCACGCGACACCTGCACTTAAGGATAAATGGACCGAAAAAAGCTGGTAAGAAGTGACTACAAAAATAATCGTGAGGTGCGCCTCCGTGCACGGCACAAAAGCAGTGGCGTAACAATTTTTTTTGGTGGTGTGGAATGTTATGTAACACTTCTAGGGGAACGGAAGGGATTTGATCCACTTACCCAATTACCAGCTGCCTGCTTTTGGGAGGGGAGACGAGGGAAAGCGATTAAACTACGGGGGCCTTTCACTAGAATGCCTACGCCCTCTGCGTACGCACCTGCGCCGAGAATTACCCCGTACATAGACTCTATTGCACTAAAGCCTATATTGAACCAAACAAAAGCGGCTTACAGCCCTTTTGTATCTTGCATGGCGTCATTATATGTCAGTTATTTCGTGCCTGCGACTGTCGTTGGGCATATCGCTCTTGAGGTCAGTGCCTTCGAGGAGACAGCGAATGTACGAGGGACTGTGAGTTGCCAAGACGTGCTTTATGCCCCTCAAAGCAGCTGCCTCCGATCACTTCCGCTGGACTTTCTGTAGAAGCAGCGTTTTATTTTTGCCCAATAGCCACGATTAAATCACGCCTTGTCATACTTGGCTGGCTCTGGCGGAATTGATTGTTCGCTCCAAACCGACGAATGAAATCCGGAATGAATGATCGGTGCCTGTGGTTGCTCCATTTGCTTCATTTTTATACATTTGAGCAATACCGCAGGTATACAAAGTGGCGCAACCGCAGTACGGGCGTTTCGTTCAAGTTGAACCAATGATACATCACTTGGCTAAAATTATGGGTTACAAACAGGGACACAACAAAACAACATGTTGATGTTCAAAAAGGTTTTCAATAAATTTCGGCAGATCTTTAAGTGAATATTTGATGAGGCAGGGCGTTAGTGC
Organism: Haemaphysalis longicornis; assembly: GCF_048455015.1. Taxonomy (NCBI): domain Eukaryota; kingdom Metazoa; phylum Arthropoda; class Arachnida; order Ixodida; family Ixodidae; genus Haemaphysalis; species Haemaphysalis longicornis. The sequence continues at coordinate 454,237,086 of NW_027526203.1, read as the reverse complement.
CTTTTTTGTTCGAAGAAAAAATTGCCATCCCTTCCAAAAGAAAGTTGAGAGGAGCGAGAAAGCTAAAAGTGCGTCCAATCGATCGTCAAACCTTCAAAGACCCGAATCGAAAACGAAGAACGTACCAATGCGACGATTTTTCACACACTAAGTAAACGCATCTACGAACGATCTAAATGTATATCGATACGTGGTTTATTAGATGAAGGTATGCTCCTTCATCGTGATCCATGCGTGTATTGTCTTATCTTGAACCGTTCCTTTTTCGCGACCGTTGACACAATGGGAGTGACCGTTTTGACAGAATGGGAGCCCGGTTTCAGGCATTTGCTATGTGTGTCCACAGATGTTATCAAATCTTTTCGTTGGACCAACCGGTCTTAGGAAGATGCATTAGTTTTTTGACGGAACTCCATCGTTCCCACTAAAAAAGCTCTCTTCAAAAAAGATAAAAATAAAGGCTGTTCTCTCTCTCTCTCTCTCTCTCTCTCTCTCTCTCTCTCTCTCTCTCTCTCTCTCTCTCTCTCTCTCTCTCTCTCTCTCTCTCTCTCTCTCTCTCTCTCTCTCTCTCTCTCTCTCTCTCTCTCTCTCTCTCTCTCTCTCTCTCTCATTAATCTCGTGCCCGAAGTTTGGTCTGAGGAATCAGTGCTCGTGGCATGAGAGCTAAGCCCCAACAGTCCTCACAGATTGCGTGTCATCAGTACGAACGCGTAAAAAATGAACTCCGCACACCTCAACGTTTACCAAACCTGCATTGGGAGGACCGAGACAGTGTTGGGACTGGGCTATCTCGCCGCAGCCACCAGTGTTGGGACTGGCCGTCGGAGCGTATTCACCTGTTCTGCGACGTTGCCTTGCTCCGTCCGCTATCGACGCGGCGCAGAGCAGAGCGATGAAATTCTCGAGCCGACGATGAGTTGAAGCAGCATTCATATACAGTATGCACAAGGGTAACAACAGCATTACATGGCTCGCACAAAGGCGACAGCACGTCTCCACTCGGTGCCTCTGGAAAGTGCCGCGCTCGCTGCTGCTTCCGGGCTGTTTTATAACCCCGGGAGTCCGTTGCAGCCGCGAGCGGTTTGAATCATTCTAATCAGGACTCTCGCTGGCCGAAGTTTGAATCCGACGAATGGTGGTTGCGTAAGCCGAGCCGCCATGACGGGGAAAGAAAAGGCGACACAGCGGCAGCGTCTCCAGGCATGCCGCTGCGCGTCTGCCGCGGGCCGTTCGTAAGAGGCATGATTCGGCCCAGCCGTTGAGAAGGGAAAACGAGAGGCGAATCTTCGGCGCCTTCAAGTTGGGGCCCGTCTGCCGCGGGCGGTTTGACAATCGGCCCCGCCGTCGCGCGTCGCCAGATGAAGCGAATTTGGGCTGGGCGCTCTGGCACAACAACAGGAAGGGAACACCGTAAGAGGTGGGCGGGTGGGACAGGAAAGGCAGTTACGTTGCAGGGGCGGCAGAAGACTACCGTCCTTCCTGCGACGGTAGTCCTGCGGCAGTAGTCCTTCGACGGTGATGACATTTGCAGTGACGCGAGCAGATGCACGGCCATTTTTTTCGCTATGTTATCAAAAACAGCCGCCGCAGCTGGGTATGGAACTAGGTGTTTTTGTGCTGTGTAGAGGAGCGTGCAATGTAGCTACCGCAGCGGGTTGGTCGGGGTCTAGATACTCAAGCCAACATGAGAAATATACAGTTAGAAGGTTCAAAGGTTGAAAGCTTTTACGATTTCCAAATTTTAAATAATAAAGCATAGCCAATTCAATGTTCTACGACCGCTGTTCACTGAATCAACAACCGGCTTCACTGAAGTCAGTAGAATTGTAGTGTTTATGTATTTTGTGTTGGGCGCAGCTGTGGAGTAGAGGTGATGTGCTGGGCGTGTTGGAGTTAGAGTGAATTGCTGATATGGCTCCGCCCACGCGTGCTGCCGTAGACAAAAATGGCGCATACGCATCTGGGATTGGTCTACACAAAGAAATGTTTCTTTTGTTGTGTAGGCAACCCACTATTGCGCATACAGTGAAACTTAACTTGAACGAACTTCAAGGAACCTCAAGAAAAAGTTTGTTAAAGTGAAAATTGAAAATAAAGTGAAATTGAAAATGAAAGTGAAGTACGTAGCAGCTTGTTAACAGATACCAAATTTGTCATTCCCTAGCCTCCCGTCCAGTTATCGCAACTCAATGATTGGATTCATCTTTTCGCTTTCCCTACAGAGCATGCACCGACTGTTGAGACTGAGGAACCATGCGCCAGCAAAGCAGCCGGTGAAGCAATGCTTTCGTGTGCGTGCATCGTGTGTTTCTCTCTAGTCTTCGTCCTTGTAAACTCAGTCAGTGCAGTGTTTTCAAATATCAGTCGTTAAAGCGTCATCCAGTCATGTAGATCGCTAGCTCTGAACCGCACGCACGCAGGTCAATGGGAGAGACCTTCGTCCTGCAGGCCGGAGACCTTCGTCTGTAGCCCGGACGCACCTACAGCGGCGGCGTCCGCCTCTCCAGCCCGGCCGTGGCCGACGCTTCAGCCTTCGGGACGCTGCCCCTGCGAAAACTAGGTAACGGCAGGCAGAATCTCTGGTTACACTCTTTGTAGAGCCACGTGTGTGAATTCGCGTGACGTCGCATGGGCAATTGTTGTGGGTGTCGTTACCAGCTTTGCTTTTCAACCACCTTCACAGCGTGGATTGGAGCCAATTTTTTTTCTTTCTGATTTTTTATTTTTTTCTTTCTGTATTGATATACGGCTGAGTCTATTCTGCTGTGTTGTTTCTAAACAGTTTCATCTTATCAGCAAAATAATGTGAAGAGTCGGCGCCAAAAAAATCACGCGACTTTGCTTAGTACACGTAGGCTTCACAAACAAACGTCTTGGTCGATTTGTTTTCGTAGAAAGCAACGCGTCGCCTATATTCTAAAGTTTGCAGAGACCCTACTCAAACTTGTTTCACAGTAAGTATGATAGCAATTACCGCACAGACACAAGAATTTCAACCACTAGGAGATGAAAGGTTCTGAGTTGTGCGGCATCGGTGACGGCACTTTTAAAACTGTCCATCCCTGTACAGTAAGAAGGCTAATCCATTGGAGGAATGCTGCAAGTGATGTGATAGCGACCAACATGTTCGGAAGGTACACGTGTTTAAACTGCAAATCTCTAGGCAGAAGCTACATCCTGGTTTTACAGAGGGCGGCTGTGGAATAATTTATGCCGCCCATTGAGCCTTGACGTGCGCTCGGACGTAGACTATGTGTTTCTGCTGTTTCGACTTTAACAGCAAAACGGCTGCCGCAATTCCTTTCCCTTGATGAGGAAGACGGCTGCTGTTGTCGGAAATCAAATCTGCAACTTCATGCTCAGTGACGTGATACCTCAGCCACTCATCTTCCACAGCGTTAGAGCAAAAGAAGCTGCTAAAAAAATCAGTGACGACAATATTGATTAAAGGAACTTGTAGCCAATTTTCTGCGCCAGCTTTGGGTAAAACGGAAGCCTCTACATTATATGGCAGGCTTTAGCTTGTCTGTAAAGCGTTACTTTAACTTCCCTAAATTTATTGTAATTTAATTATTTAACAGTTTAGTTAATTATCTCACTATAATCGGCGTATGGGAAGGGCGTGGAGGAAGTAGTGTAGCAGGATCTACCCTTGACTTGTGGAAAGTCGTATGCAGGGAAAGTTGGCCCCTGCTGTTACCGGTGAATTGAGAATGCGCAAAATATAAATAAACTTCATGGTGCCTTCCATTCCTTCCGCGGTAGGAAGTACACGTGTGGGCCGATATTTCGCGAAACTAATATCTAGGCAGGAGCCGGAACCAAACAGCCCGCGAACTTTGTGAGGCAAGCATGCAAAGAAAAAAAAAAAGGAATTGGTTGTATCAGCGACACGTCCGCCTCCTTTTACGTGTAGGGTTGAGGTTTTCTTTCTTTTTTTTCGTGCAGCACATCCACGCCCTCATAAGTGTTCGTGTCTATATGTACTCTCGACTCTTCGACGCACCACTTCTGGATGTAATCGAAACCCGGCGAATTCAATAAATAAGGTGTGACTAGCTGTTGTCCTGTCACATCCTATTTCTTCGTCTGTTTACCATTCAAGTGTTTCGTCTAATACCATTTGTTGTTGAATTTTAGTTTTTCTATCGTAGCTGTAATGTAGGTGACCCATGTTGTTTTCCGAATTCAATAATTTTTTTGCATTAGAAGGGTAGGAGATGAAAGCTGAATTTTTCAAAATTCTCTTTGTGACGCGAGGCATTTATATTTTGTTTTGAAATTGCCAAACACTGGTCGGGTTTTGCTACTTAAAAACTGTCCAGTCTGTGTGCGCGGTCAATTTCGTTAAGAAAAGAGGAATGCTTAACTGAGTTGAATGCGATCACTATTTTGGCTTCTGTTTCGTTCTCCACTTCCTTTGTATCTGGTACGCCATGAAAAATCAAGTTATGGCGGCCAGACCAGGGATCTGGTCCATATAAAGAGGATGCTAGTTGACTGGTTTGATTGGTTACTTCCTGGTTTGGGCTCTGCAAGTTTAAAAGCTTCAGTGTTTGCTTGCCATGTGCTCAGATGTTTCTCCAATTTGTTTAGCTTACTTCGAAAATCTGCCAATTGTGATTCAGTGACTTTCTTCCCATTCTTACAACCTTTATATCAGTGGAAATTCCTGCGGTAGCTGTAGTAGAGGTGCACATAATTATAATATTTCATTTGTACAGATTTAAATTATGAATGCATGCATGTAATATTCACACTTCCAGGTACTCTATCTCCGCAATATGTTTCCTTTAGTGTAACGCAGTAGCAGTCTAGTGGCTAAGGTATGAGATACTGAGGTTAAGGTGGACGGTTTGATGCCAGGCCACAGCAGCTGTCTTCCGATAAAGTCAAAACAGCCCTGCCATTTTTTTTTATTTTGTTGGAGAAGCAAAAACATTTGTGTGTTTAAATTTGAGGGCTCTATAAAGATCATTTGGTGGCGTAACTTTATCCCTAGCCCTCCACAACGGCCCTCCACAAAGTTGGGTGGATATTTTGCTGGGAAATCTCCAGTTCGAACGCATGTTCAACTTTTTAAAAATGTTTGTCGTTTCTCGCGGATTACTCGCTGCCTTCCGTCTATCGAGTGGCCTATTAAGTGGCAGTGATGGAAAACTTTACTTGGACTGACAGAGCGGACGAGAGAGAGCGCCGGTGGTCGATGCTGCACGAATCAGGTTATTTCATTTGGTGCAGTCAAGCTCATTTTGCTATCGCGTTAATTCCCATCAAGCTTAACTTTAAACAAGCTTTAGTAGTGCCCTGAACAACTGGGTAATATAGCCTATGCGTTGCTTTCAAGAAAAAGAGATTGAGCAAAAAGTTTGTTTTTGAAAGTTTGTTATTTTGTGATTATGTGATTTTTCTCGCGCCATTTCTCCTCATTTGCTTAATGATGGGGCGGCACTGTGTGCGAGAATCAGAGCGCACTAGAGTGTGACGAAACGCAAAGCGCGACATTAAACAAGCTTGTTTGTTTTGGTGGAGAGCTATTCTCTGAAATTGACCCGACATTCGGCAACAGAAAGTCCAGCACAACGCGTTACAATTTACGCAAAACGAGCTTTGCATGCACTAACTAAATTATCAAAGGGTTTCACTGATTTTTGCGTGACAAATTTTGACAGAACTCAGTCGAACCCATCGCATCCAGCTTTATTTTGATAAAAAAAACACTACTGAGAGTGTCCTGAATCCAACAGCGGACACTTTATATTGTTGTACCCTTCATATTGTTAGACAATGGACGAGAATCGACAAAGAAGGAACATCGCAAGCGCCGGAGTATTTACATAAAGAAACGTTTACTGCGGAAGATTGCAAAGCTTATAGGTTCTACTCACTGGAGTGGCGCGCATGCTGGCAACCATGTGCATGCGCCGCCATGCCGGTGCCTGCGCGTCCCCGTTGCTAAGGCGACGTTGTATGTACGGGCCGTGCACAGCGCAGGCGGCCGCGACTCCTCCATGTCTGCCGGGCTGCCCGCGACGCAGTTTGTGTTTTACTTGTACAAGGCGAGTTCGAGTAATTCCATAACGTAGGGTGCACCGCGTTAACGTTGGTTACGCGAAGAGAGTGGCTGTTCCGTTCATCACTGTGACAACCTCGTCCTACAATTCGACCCCAGCTTCCTTACGAGCGAATATAGGTTGGTCGTGGCTCAAAGGCTGCAAAGTTAGCGCCGTAGGAGCGCTGCTGTGCGGCAGCGCTTGTGCGGGCAGCAGAAGCAGCAGTACTGCGTCCCACCGAGCTGAAAAGCATTTCTTGGATGTCAAGTACTGTTTCGCGCTGCTTCCTCTTTCCTACCAGTCGCAAGAGCCGAGTGAAATCGTCGCCATAGATAGCTGATTCCCAGCTGCCGTGTTTTGGTATCGGCCACAGATTGCTCAGCTCTCGGCGAGCGCCTTCGCCTTCGGCCGCTTGCCGATAGATGTCGCTGTCCCAGCTAAAAATGCACTCACCGTTACGCTACTGTTTTATCACAATCGGCGTGCGCGTGAACGCTCGCCGTTTCTTCGGAAGCATTATCTGGCTTTTGTAATGAATAGAGACCGGAACTTTAGGCAAAATGCCTATTTTTCTCTTGAGCCTGTATCAAGCCTATGTAACCTATAAGCATGATCTAAGGGAAGAAGAGCATTTTAAGCAATACTGTATTGTGCCTATAAGCGCTTATTCTGACCGTATGGGCTTTGTAGCGCCTATTTTGACTATATTGGTCTATATGGTATTTTTAGCGCATAAAAATGCCTTTTTTGTGTTATATATGCTTTTTTGGGGTTTTTGAGTCGACAGCCTGCAAGGACTGTTCTTGCTTCAGAAGCCCGCAACTGGTGTTTGTCGCACGCCGTTTGCGAGAAAAATCCGCGAGCCGTGCAAAACACGCCGAGAAACGCAAACCGTGCTAGAGCCTCTACTTCGCCATATCGGCCGAGCAGCCAGAGGTCCTTACGAAGTGAAATTGCAGCGAACCTCACCTGCGCCACCCCTGTCTGCACGAGCTGCTTTATGTCCTTCTGACACACTGCGTCTGCGTACCAACGGCGATGATTTTTGCCGATGTGCCCTATCCGTTGCTGACGCAATTAAACAAGCAACAAAGCAAATGAAGGCGACACAACCGTGCATGCCACTCAAGGTCAAAGACTCCTCCCAGAGGAAAACCAAGTGAAAATCAGATGCACCAAAGTTTTAAAGGGACGGCACGCACAAGTGCACAGTCATCCGCAGATCACGGTTACACCGGCGGTCGGTAAGATGCATCACGAGCAGGACGAACAGTGAACGAGAAACAGAGCGCATAGGAATGAGCATCTGCGAAATTTTCGAGTACTCTAGTCGTGACAGCCGCCATTCGCCGTACCGGGAAACCGTCAAGGGCCCTGGAAAACCTAGCAATAAGGGAATTAGTTGCAGATAATCTTCTGTGCTGTCTGATAATATTAACCGGTATATAGTGTATAGCTATTAAATGGTGCTAATCCCGCATCTTCGCTAGTCATCTGCTCCTGCAGAACAGAGAATCTCAGTAATTTGTACGGAATTATTGCATTTCCCTCTACTATCCATGATATTCGGTGTTGTGAAGAACCGAGGAAGTCATTCTGCCGTGTCAACGAATAAATACCTGTATTTAGGATCTAGCTTTTTTTCGAGCCGCAGTTGTGTCTTCAATCAGCAGATACCAATTGTGCCTCTTGTACCGGAGCCCGTTGTTACCATTAAACACTCGGCTAAGGGAGGAGAACTACTACAAAACACGCACCGGTGGTATTAACACCTTTGCAGTCGACAAAAGCGTCGGAGCCCGAATTGTTTACACCACGCTACACCTGAACGTGACTTGGCACATTCGTGGGCTTATTTCATAATCTTAGCAGAAAGCACTTCCGTCACTCTAAGAAAAAAGGGTAGAAAAAGGGAGGAAATCGAGGGTTTTCTCCCCCTGACCAGCGAGATTCTCCCTTTAGCTCGTTACACGTAGCGCCCTCTGTACTGCCTCCACGAAACACCGAAACGGGGGAGGAAATATTCTCCCCTGTCGTCTGCAGTCTGCTGTCGGCGCCGACGCCGAAAACGAAACCGTTCATCGTTGCACTGGGGCTCTCGCCGATCAGGCGCATACGACGACTATGAGCAACACCTCCCCTGCGGTGTGCTGCTTGCTTGTTTTCTCGCTGTCTTTCTTTTTATTATTACCATGGGCCCGCCACGCTAACGCACGTATCGCCAGCCGTCTGTTTGAAGCACATTCTGTGGGCACCGCTGCATGCTTGCTGTGGGCGACTCGCCTGCGCCCTGTTCAGCTTTACCACTGCATTTGTGGACGTTTTATACTGACGCCCAAATGTAAAAGAGATCAACGATGATAGCAAACTGCCCCTTTTTCGTCAACGAGCACGGACCGCAGCATACTGACGCATCAGTTACCAACAACAAACGGCCCCCATTCAGTATCATCTTGGCTGAATGGTTGCCAGACCAGCGGTGCGCTCTACGCTAAATGAGCGAAGGCGAGGCAATGGGTATCATCCCCTAAACATACCTGCCGTACTGTTTCCTGAAACGTTTTTTCTTCTTTGAGATATTTTACTGCTTCTTACAAAACGACAAATTAATAAAAATTTGCAATTGCACGGGTTACATTTGATGAAATAACAAAACCCACCAAAGGCTTGTGCACTGCCGTGGGTTATCGAAACAAGCAACGATCTCACTGTTCCTACCTGCATTCTCGGCGATCAGGGTTATAAATACTTTGTGGTCGTTTCAATGTTTAGTTGTGGCTTGTGATCATGCGGGCATGTCAAAAGTGTACTATATGATGTGGTGTATACGTGTATTATGATTGTGATGTCGTGCATAGAGATAATATATGTTGTGTGTTGCGTGTATTGTGCGTTTAATGAAGTGTATGTCGCTGTGTTGGGCTTTGTTTCTTCCCAATATTTGCCCGCCCACATGCGGCCTCCGTGATGTTGGCTATAATAATATACGTTATCCATAAAGGAAACCAAGGAAACGCCTTGAAGTGCCCACTGATGGTGATGCTTAGTAGCTGCCCCTCCCCACCCCCACTTTTTTTTTTCGTCATCTATCGGTCATTTTAAAACGTTTACGATTGATTTACTTCGAGCACGCTAGAGGGCGAGCATTCTCATCTCCTCGCTCTTCTTTCCTCCATGCCTCGCTCGGACGGTTGCGACAGCGACGGATACTGCGGTTACGTTTTTCGTGTCGCCTGCATTGCCTTTGAGATGAGATTTGCGATTGCAGACGATCCGCGTTTTGATGCATCGGTTGTAGCAAGGTAAGACGACTAATAACAACTGGTTGTTCTCAAACGGCCGCATTGGATGCTTGTGATCTCGCGTGCGGTGAAAGGCGTGGTTACGAGCCTTTCCGAAATAAAGGCGGCATTTTGAAAGCAATCGGTATGACTTCTACTGTGTTTACGGCGGCGCGTTCGCTCTGAACGCGTAGGCCGCAGTAAGACGAATGCAAGAAGTCGCGCATATACGATTGGCGTCATGGCTTGCTAACCGCAGTTCTGGTGCTCGGCAGGTAATTTCTTGGTTATTTTAACGCATTTTAAGCGCACACAACCACAGTAACCTACGTATTTGTACTTCCTCGATCCATAAACCGATCAGCTCGCTAGGCCTTTCTCGCATGACAAGCCTTGATCGGGTGACGCTGCCAGGGTAGGAACGCTCCTCCATTAGCTCACGAAAGGAAGAAATCTTCCTCCACTCCTAGGGGTAGAAACGCGCTCCTCCCTCTTAAAGGGAGAATCTTTCTACCTTTTAGGGAGCAATATATGATACATTCCTGTTTCACCGTTAAGGGAGAAACTACCACACCCTTTTTTCTCAGAGTGGTAGCTGAGAGCTTCGTCGCCATTGTGACTAAGAATGCTAAGTTAATTTTGAAGGTCTGGGACAGATCCGCCACCATCCCCGAAGGACCTGTTGCTGGTAGAGCCATCCCTGCCTGGCATTCTGCCATTCTGTCTGACAGAAAATTCTTGGATTACCTGAGCTAAAAGAACTGCCGAAAGTTCTGAGCGGTGAACATTGGTATATTCCAGATTGAATCATGTGGTGGAGTGTCCCGAAGTCCAAGCCTGCTCCCCTAAACTCAGTGGACGTTAGCGTTGTTTTTTCGCACACAATTAACGACACGCAGAAAATCATTGATACGACTCTGATTTGTCATGTCTTTTAAGCCTTTTTGTTGTCAAATGTGCCTGCAATTCACATAAATTTGTTAGAATAGCAAATCTTGTGTTGCTTATTTTCAAGAAGAAAAAAAATTACGTTCCTACAGCACAATAATTGCCCGCTGTATTTTACTGCACATCAAAATTCGTTGCAAAATACGCTGCTGAAGTAAATACGAGTTGTAAATACTAAAGTAAATACTGAAGTAAATGACAGTATTTGGTGCCTAAATTTGCCTAAATGGCACTTTTCAGGGCCTGTTATAGCAGCCTAAAACCTTGATTTTTCGTGCCTAAAGTTCCGGTCTCTAGTAATGAATCACACTTCCATGGGCAAGGTGCGGGCGCACTTGTGCCGATATATGTGTTCGCGGGCCGCGGCGTTGCAGCGTGGGCATTTCGTGCGTCGTGCCGCTTTCTTTTGCCAACGCGGCTCCATTCTCCGGTGGTGGTGGTGGTGGTGGTGGTGGCGGCGTGGTGATGCTTTGCTTCCCTTGAGCACTCTCAAGGGAAAGCAGAGCATCACCACGCAATGTCACTGCGATTATACATATCTGCTGACGCCACGGCCGAGAATCGGGGTGTAATGGCGCAGACGATGGACGCCGTGGCCTGTGTTTTTTTTATTTTTTTTTTGTGAGATGCGGACGCCAAGAGATGCGGACGCCAGTGTTGCCAAGAGAAGCAATCGCCCGCTGAGCTTTTATGTGAATACCTATTCTAAAATATCATGGGTGGATATTTAAGACCTAGGGAGCCAAATTAGAGGTCATTTGTTTGAAATTTACGCTTATTTTTTATACACTACAAATGTCACAAGGACATAAAATGTACGCACCTAAAGTAAACCTGTAGGTTTAGGACCTCACTTTGACCGCAGCTCCAACCTCAAATTAGTGGGCTGAAATCACAACATGCGACCTCATTCATTCAATAAGACGCTGCCTCTGATCACCGAAACGTTACCCCATATGAGAGGGATAGATAAAAATAAGAAATCACGGGCCATCTCCATTAACCTGAAACCTGGAGAGGGATGCAGCATGCAGTGTATAACTGCATTCTTCGCGCCTTAGCGTTTTTGCTGACGGAGATGAAACCGTTGTGGGGTAGAGGTGTACAGCTTTACTGTAAAAGTCTGTTGTCTATAAAGCACGAAGCAAGCGCTACGCGTTACGTTCTAACACGAGACGTAAGCGAGTTTCCCGGTGTTTTAGTACCGTGACTGCATGAGACGACGATTACGACGACGACGACGTCGACGACGACAGGAGACGCCAACAGCCCCAGTCCCTACGGGGCCTCGCCCCTAATAATAGTTTATTTCCGACGAAGCGCGCAGGGGGGGAGGGGGTTGTGGTTAGGAAAAAGAAGCGAAATTAATTCACTTGACAGAGCCCGAGCCTCGGTTACAAACAGCCCCGCATGGGACCTAATTGAGGTTGAGGTCGATCTCATAAAGATTGCGGTCGATTTGATGAGGTTTAAATATACTTTGAAACCTCATGGGGTTGCCGTTTCCCCCCTATACGTCGTTAAGAAAACGCCTAACGCTGGACTTTACGAAACCCTGGCTCCCCGGAGGCTCAACAGCGAACCTGGACGTATTGGAAAGGTGGCCGTGGCGAGATAGACAGGTCGATGCAAAACTTCTTTCCCCGATCAAGCGGAGTAAACGCAAATCGAAGACCACATTCTTGGGGTGTCGTGCTTCCGATGAGCGTAGGGAGAATCTGAGCAGCTAAGCCCGGACTGGCCGCTTCCTTAAAGAAGAAATGCCAGGGTGCAAAACTGCCTCCCTCCTGCAGTCCAGGGTCGATAGTGCGCTCAGCCGAAAGCAGGATTGTAGGCCCACCGGAGGCGCTGCCAGGCCAAGTATCCAACGGCCTTCTCGCGCGCTAGGCTAGGCGCGTAACTTTGCCCCGGAAAAGGCCTCGGGCAGTTCCTAGTTTGTTCGCCGAAATTCTGCGTTTCAGCTCAGTATTCTTAGAATTGCTGCCGGAGGTAAGGGAAATCGCAAAGGGAAAATTGAACGGTCGAACATGGCTCGCTCTTATTGGCTTTCTTTATTTTTATGTTGGCTTCAAACGAATACAATTGACGAAATGCGTGTTTGGTTGCTGCTAATCATCGTTTTCTTTTCTTGTTTACTAAGAGAACAGGATGTACGGGAAGACATCTGCATAATGGCCGAGACGAACAGCTCTGGATGACGAGCTCACTGCTGCGTGAGACTAACGTTTGCAGTTACAAACAATAAAATAAAAGAACCGTGACGATGGCGGTGAGCATTTCGAAAAGTACGACAAGCAGGTGCAGCGACGGGGCGCGAAAGTGCGGCGCAAAAGTCAGACACGCAAAAGCGAGACTCGGCCAGCGCCTCGTCCTGCCTACCTTTCGCATCTCGCCCCGGTGCTTCTTCGTCAATGAATGACTCAATCAATGAATGAGCGGATCACTGAATGAATGTATTGTTGAATAAACTAGACAATTAAACATGGAACTTACAGAAATATTATTCATACTAATAATATTATGACTTTTATATAATAATTATTTAGAAAGGCTATTACCGATGGTCACTATTAAGTGACAGGAGAAATAACTGTTAGTAACTGTAATAATAAACGAAGGTTTGAACAACCCATTGAAGCTACTCAACTTCACTTTTTTGAACATTCTTAGGGCATTAGACTAGCTTGGAGGATTACGACATTGCGTAGCCATTATAATATGCTTCGATTCTGGTTCACCCGGAACGGTATACCTAATACACGTAGTGAAAATTCAATGCGAAGGGAATCGAACTCGTGTCCTTGTGCTCAGCAGAAGCCCGATGATTTCTTTCACACACTAAAACTGAATGATTAAGCTGCTTACGCACGAGCGTGATTGGTCAATTGAAAGAATGATGTTACGAGACTCGGCTTAACAGACGCAAATGGGCACGGCAGCACTGCGCAGTGGGCACGGCAGCACTGCGAAAGCAATGTCGCCTAATCTGCGGCTTCTGTTGCTCGAACAGGTTTTCTTCGTCTGCGCATCCCTACAAGTAGGGGCATCCAGCACATGCGTGGTCGTACCAGCTGCTGACGCCGCTGTTATTGACCACGGACACATCGTCGACGCTACCCTCGAGCGCAGCCACCATGGAACGTGCATCGAGCGGTTCTTCGTGGAACCTATAAACTTGGACCCCCGGCCAGCAGCGTTCAGTGGGCACAGCAGCACTGCGAAAGCAATGTCGCCTAATCTGCGGCTTCTGTTGCTCGAACAGGTCAGTTTCTACTCAGAATACTGTTATAAAACTGACAACAGATTCGTTGTTGTGCTGCCGTGCCCAAGTGTACTGTTCTCTGGAGTTTCCTCTTTGTGCCTGCTATTGTCTGGGGACGTTGAACTCAACCCAGGTCCTGATTTGAAAGCCCTCCTAAAGGAACTTTCGGAAGGGCAGAAGACAATTCAAGCAGATCTGAGCGCTCTAGGAGAAAGGATGACTAAAATGGAAGACGCCCTTCAAAAAATCAAAGATCAGGGTAAAAAAATAGGCCAGCTAACGAAAACTGTCACGAACCTTAACGTGACACTATCAAGACAAGAAGAAAGGCTAATAAGCTTAGAGGACAGGAGTCGGCGGAATAATCTTTTGGTCTTTGGGGTTGAAGAAGGCGAGGCAGAAACCACAGAAGACCTGGAACAAGCGGTACTGCAGGACATTTTTGTTCGCACACTTGGTGAAGAACTAAAAACGGTTGAACGGATCCACAGAATAGGCCGAAAAGGGGGTAGTTCGCCGCGTCCGGTCATTATGAAGTTGTACGACTCCCGAGAGAAGTTAACAGTTTACAAAAATCGCAACAAGCTAAACATGCAACAAGCACTATATCAGTTGGGGACGACTTTTGCAACGAAACTCTAGCCAAGCGTAAGCTATTATGGGAATCCGGAAAAGAAGAAAGAGAGGCCGGGAAACGCATGCATCTGAATTACGATAAGTTGGTCATCGACAAAGACGTGTATTCCTGGGACTACGACAAAAATTGTCGAGTTAAGCTTAAGCATACAAAGAAAAAACCACGTCGCTCTGACGACGATGACTGATGCCATTCGCAGTCAAATGCATGCAGCCTTCGCTTAATTAATTTAAATGCTCGGAGCCTTGTCAATAAAGTCAGTGATCTAGAATATATATTATCAAGCTATAACCCGCACGTAATTACCGTCACAGAGACGTGGCTGCGACCGGAAATAGCGGATAGCGAAATTGTACCACCCGGCTACAAAATATTTAGGAAAGACCGGGATTCACGAGGGGGCGGTGTGGCGATCTTACTCGCAGAAGATTTTGAAGCAATTGTTATGGAAGGAATACCCCACCATAAAAGTGTATGGCTAGAAATAAAATTACCCAAAACTTCCCTTGTTTTGGGAGCCGTTTACAGGCCTCCAGGCGCCCCTAGTTCATATCTAGACAGTTTGCAGCAATACCTTGACGGTATTGCTACCCGGAATCGCAGACTGGTTATTGCAGGAGATTTCAATCTTCCTGGAATTAATTGGACCACATTCTCAACTAAATCGAAGGAAGCAATAGACTGCCAACGGCTTTTAGACATGGCATTCAGCCATGACCTAACGCAGGTCGTCAATGACAGTACACGTGAAACAGGGTATCCGCATTCCATACTGGATCTAGTTTTTATTGACGGGCGGATCGACACATACGATGTTGCAATTGAACATGGGTTATCGGACCACAAACTTGTTTCAGTTCAGATAAACACTGATGGTGCCTTGCCACGCAAAAAAGAAAGCTTCAGACATGTGCGCAACTTCAACAAGGCCGACGATACAAGTATAATTGATTACTTGTCGTTTTCTTTGGACGCGTTCAATGAGGAAAGTGACGTCAATAAGATGTGTAAGGTTTAAAGAAATTGTCACGCTATGTATCAACAAATTTGTGCCCTTGCAAAAAAAGAAAGAAAATAAACAGAATCCTTGGATGAATAGCAAGATAATACATCTGAAGCGCGCCATTAACCACCAGAGGCAAAAAGTAAAGAAAGATCAATCCAAGATACGCAATTTATCAAGGCTTCTGCGCGCTGAACTGAAGGAATCAAAAAACGAAGTATTACGAAGAAATATTGCCGACATTTATGAAATCGTCCCCCCATCGTTTTTGGCGTCACTTGTCTCAGAAGGAAGACCACTCAAAACGCGTGCATTCTCTTTTCAATGATGAATTGGTGACCGACTGCTCATGTATCGCTTACCTACATAACAGATTTTTCCAGTCAGTGTTTACTGCTTCTCCTAATGATAGTGATGCACCCACGCCACTTCCGTCTCAGTTATCAGTTATGCCTGACGTTCAGATTACTTATGAAGGCATCGTATCATTATTACTGAACATTAACGTAAAAAAGTCGATCGGACCAGATGGCATACCAAATGATTTTCTGTGAAGGTATGCGGAATGGGTTGCCCACTATTTATACATAATATATAATGCCTCAATTGAACAAAAGCGTGTTCCAGACGACTGGCTTGTGGCAAAGGTCGTACCAACGCATAAGTCTGGAGACCAACAAAAGGTGGAAAATTACCGTCGAATTTCCCTTACCTGTGTATGCTGCAAGCTGCTAGAGCATATTATATCCAAAGCTATGTATACGTATCTTGAGGGCACAAAAATATTTTTTCCTAATCAGCATGGTTTCCGGCAAAATTTATCCACTGTAACCCAATTAATAGAAACAGTCGACGACTTCCCGCGTGCCTTAAATAATAGCGTTCAGATTGACGCAATATACCTCGACTTCCCCAAAGCCTTTGACAAGGTTCCTCATAGGGAGTTAATTAATAAGTTAGCACACCTAGGCATAAATTATAACATAATACAGTGGATAGGTGCGTACCTGACAGGCAGAACACAATATGTAGAAATAAACGACTTCACATCTGAGTCACTAAATGTCACCTCAGGTGTACCGCAAGGTTCAGTTTTAGGACCGATATTATTCTTAACTTACATAAATGAAATTTCAAGCGGCATAGATAGAAGTACTACAGTGCGACTTTTTGCAGACGACTGCCTAATCTATAAAGAAATACACAGTGAAGGTGATCAAAAAACGCTTAATGATACTCTTGATGCTGTCAGTAATTGGTGCACCGAATCTAAAATGGAAATAAATCAAACTAAAACAGTTGTTTTGCGCGTCACAAACAAAAGTAAGCATGCCTTCCATTCCAATTACATATGTACGGTGGCGGAGAGGAAACTATGGTACCTGCGCAGAAAATTAAGACTTGCTACGACTCCCGTTAAGCTAGCAGCATATCTTACGTATATTCGGCCAACATTAGAATATGCCAGCATTGTATGGGATCCCTCGGAAATCGGCCCATTAATATGCTAGAAAGAGTACAAAGGCGAGCTGCCAGGTTTATTCTTTCAAAGTACTCTTCGACCGAATCAGCAACAGAAATGTTACGCTCTCTTCAACTGCCCACTTTAGCCGAACGTCGGCAATTGGCAAGAATGAAGTTCTTATTTTTATTGTCAAAAAATAGATTAAACATAAACACAACAAAATACTTAACGCCACGCCGCGGAATAAACCTGAGAGGTATAAACGATTACACATATGAAGTGCCGCAACAACGTGTCAATGTATATGCGAATTCGTTTTTTTCCAAAAACAATTCGTCAGTGGAATGCTTTGCCATTATCACTGGTGCATTGTGATTCACTGGAAAAATTTGAGGAAGGGCTCAAAGATTTTTTTTCTGTAAGCATGGTCTCCTATTTTGATTTATTGTAATTTGTTTGTGTGCTTACTACGACTGCACTGTTTTTCCTTTAGCCTCAAGGTCGGTGTTTCCAATGTATGCCATGTAACATCTCAAGATTGATGTATTGATACATGATTTGAATGTATTGATGTTCGACATTCTTAGTATGTCCCACCCCTGTAACAGCCGAAAGGCTAACAGTATTCGGAAATAAATAAATAAATACTGAAGAATCAGTGTGTTTCGTGTACGAAAATGAAGAGGTGCTACCACCATAAGGTGTACTTGATAATAAAATTGGGCGCGTCGTGATATTCTCAGGGTTTTAGTATTTGCGCCCAATCGGAGAAGCAAACACCCAAAGTCGAGGGTAAATCCATTAAAATATGTCCTGTTTTCTTCTTTTTTTTTAATTCGGTAATTAACGAACCTTCTATTTACTTGTATAATCTTTCAATCTCAAGAGAGGTATAGTTTCATCGTTTACTCGTGAAACGTGAAATTGAGCGAAAAAACAGCGCACAAACTGTAAGCCAACGGTGAACACCAGAAAGTAAATCTCAGTAACAGCAAACAGTATATCAATTTGTACAAAAAATAAATGAGAGCAGAGTTTTAGAAATTGGCTAGAGATGTATGCACATCAAAAGAGAGAGATAGATAGATAGATAGATAGATAGATAGATAGATAGATAGATAGATAGATAGATAGATAGATAGATAGATAGATAGATAGATAGATAGATAGATAGATAGATAGATAGATAGAGAGAGAGAGAGAGAGAGAGAGAGAGAGAGAGAGAGAGAGAGAGAGAGAGAGAGAGAGAGAGAGAGAGAGAGAGAGAGAAAAACTTTAATGAAGACCAGCGATGTTAGCCGAGCGGTCGCGCTGGCTTGCTACGCTAGATGAGAGAAGAAAAAAAAGGGGAAAAAAATGTGAAAACGAACAGATGTCATTTGATGCACCCAAATTTTCAATCACAAAACTCTGTCGAGTTCTGTGCTCCGGAGAAATTCTACGAGAGCTCTGATTGCTCGTGTAGCCGGACTGGGATCCGACCAAGGACCCAAAACAGCCCTCAGCTAAAGTCCCGCACCAAGCTGCCGCACAAAGGTATTATGAGTTTCTGCCTGGGCATGGCGTACTTGGGCACACGCATATAACATGATGAATGTCTTCTCGTGAGTCACATGTGGAACAGAGAGGTGAAGATGCCTGCTGGATTTTGTTAAGGTAATGTCCCGTGTAGGCCACATTCAAGCGCAGCCTATGCAGAATGGCTTCCTCGCGCTTGCTAAGCCCAGGTGGCATTTTGAAGGTGCACTTGGGATCAATCACGTGAAGAGGTGTGTATGCTGCCTTGCATCAGTCCAAATATACATTTGCGCTTTCCATGTTGTTCATGGGACGAGTAATGCCGCATCCTTTCTCGTGAATGGGATTGGCGGAGCTTGAGTGCAGAGACTGTGGGAAGATGATGTGGCTTTGTCAGGTGCGTCATTGCCGGCAACTCCGCAGTGGGCAGGAAGCCACTGCAGATCTACACTGCGCCCCCTTTGTGTGGCTTGTAAGTGCAAAAGATTGATTTCCCAGGCGAGCTGTTCTATTGGAAGCGACTTTAAGCTCTGGAGTGCTGATCTGGAGTCTGGAGACCATTGATTGGCCGGCGGCTGTAGAATATACTGAAAAGCAGCGCGCAGTCCAGCCAGCTCAGTGACTGTCGTAGAGGACTTGTGGCTCAGTAGGGCGCAGATGGTAGTGAGCGACGAAGGAATCGAGATCTCTATCGCCGACGATGTAGCCGTCACTGAACCATCAGTGTACACATGAGTGTAGCCTCTGTATTTGTTGTTAATATGCTCCAAGGCAATGAACTTTATGGCTGGGGCTGCTATATCCGCCATCCGCTTAAATCCAGGTAACGTGGTGGCAAATTTCTTTGGAGGAAATAGCCACGGAGGGTGAAGATAAGGGGCTGAAGGCTGATACTGAGAAGGCAGAGCGTGCTGTACTTAAGAGACCAAGGCGGCAGCCAGAGGATGCTCATGTTGCCTTGCCACAACGCGCAGGCGCGTGCGAAGTAATTGCCTGCAAAGCAGTGGACGGAATCCGTCTGCTCTTTGTCATGTCATGGTTCTCACTGTGGAGGTAGTCTTCGGGACACCAAGACATATCCTCAGTGTTCGGGTTGCAACCCCTCTGGTATATTATAATTCCTTTGGAGAGAGAAGTCAGGGCTGGGAGGCTATAGCAAAGTAAGCCTTTGCAAAGGGCGTCTTATAGCCGTAAAAGAGAGCTGACACTACATCCATCAGTGCTGCTGAAAGCATGCCGAAAATGTGCGCGAATGACGTCAAATTCTCTTTTAGGCTTCGGATGTGTGGCTTCCATGTCAGATGTCGGTCGAAGGTAACACCCAAAAACCTGTGATAGGTTACATACGGTATCGGTACGCCTACGGCCGTTAACTGGTAGTTTGAGACGCCCCGCTTTGTAAATGCCATTGCGGCGCACTTGACCTGTGATATCTCAAGGCCACGTGTCACGAGAAATTTTTCAATCGAGCTTACCGTACGCTGAAGTCTCGACTGGAGCACACGCCTGTTGCGGCCCGAGAACCAGATACAGATATCGCCAGCGCACATGGAGATTTAAACCGATTTCAGCAGACATCTCTCAAGGCCAATCATCGAAATATTAAAAAGAGTCGGGCTCAATACCCCACCGAGGGATACCACGGGTCACGTTATGGAGGGATGTCTCACCATCCGCTACAGACATGTAGATTGTCCTATCAGAGAGGTAATTAGTGATCCAGTCGTACATTCGTCCCGCGATGCCTACAGACCTCATTGCTGTCCGTACAGCTTCATGGAGGACACAGCCATATGCCGATTCAATATCAATGAAGGCTGCAGTGGCAATTTGCCCTCGGATCTGCGTGCTGCACATGTGTTGCAAGGGCAGTGACCTTGTCAATAGTGGTCCGGCCCTTGCGGAAGCCCAACATCTGCGACAGATATACGCTTCTATCAATCAGGTCCCAGTCTAACCGAAGCAGTACCACCTTCTCATGAGCTTCCCAATGCAGCTTAGAAGCGCAATAGGCCGATAAGAATCAATATTCGTGGGGTCTTTGGCAGGTTTCAGAACTGGCACGATGCGAGCGAGCTTCCACCCAGGCTCAAGACAGCCGGTCTGCCAGGAATGATTGAATATTGACGAGATCCACCGCTTCGAATATCCGTTAAGATTACATAAAACCGTATAACTTATCCAGTGCAGGCCCGTAAAAGAGGCTTTGTTAACTGAGCACAAAGCAGCTTCAAGTTCTGCCCATAGAGAATGGTTCGTACATGTAGGGTGTGTTCGGTAATGCGTTCGCAGCCCTGGAAATGGTCGGTGGTAAAGACCCCGGTGCGGCAGTAATTTTAGCACAGAAGGCTTCAGCGACATCTAAGTCGTTTACCTTCATTCTCAGAGAAATAGAGTTAAAAGGGTACAACTGATTTCGCGGTGTACTTAGAGCACGCACTAAACTCCATATCCTTGTGAGCGGCTTCCGAGGATCTAACTTCGAACAAAAGGACACCCATTCACGTTTGCAAGCTTCTTCACATATCTCTGAATGAGCTTTTGCGTGCGTCTGGGTACTAGTATATCTTCTACCGCGGAAGTCTTCCGAGCCCGCCTTTTTGCCCTTCTACAAATCGCCCTGAGATTTTCATACTCGACGTCAGCCAATGACGAGAAATCACAAGCGCTTGTCTCGACTGCTGTGGTGAAGCTACCCAAGTTGACAAATTGAACGGCATATTTACGGCGACCAGCAGGCAAACCGTCGACAATAATGTAAGTTGGTACGTGGTCGCTTCCATGAGACTCAATGTCTGCATACGAGCTTGTGGTCGTTGATAATACTGAGGAAACCATCGTGACGTCGATGGCACTTGACGTCCCGTCCACGATAAAATGTTGGTTGCCCCGTGTTAATAACACACCAACTGACGCGTTCTGAAATGTCCAACAGGCGACGTCCTTTGGCCGTCGTTGTCTTGCTTCCACATGACGGACGATGAGCATTTAAGTCCCTCGTGAGGATGTGTGGAGGTGGTGTATACGACGGATTATGTCCTCCAGGCGCTGAGTGTTCAGCGATGCGTGGGGCGGAATATACGCAGCGATGACAGTAAAGGAAACGCCTGGGTGTCGCACGGTAATAGCTGCGAATTCCCCCAACGCGTTAGGTGGTAGATTGTGTTGCACGAATTTAAGGTCGTTTCTCGCACATAGCAGACTCTCGTGTTTGCCACACCAGTTGATGAACGCATGACTGCGTACCCGGATAGCCGTATATCTGTGGAAAGTCGGGACTCCGAAATGGCAACAACCGGGGACTGGTGTTTTTGCCCAAATCTGCGCAAGTCTGGAAGCCGATTACCAAGTCCACATGCGTTCCACTGAAAAATTGTTGCTTTTTGCCAAATTTGCTGCACAGTGGAGAACGTGTAGTGATGGTTGCCGCTACCGCCATTGTACTAGTAGAGGCGAAACGAAGTCGAGGAGCATCAGGACAGCTTTGGCCACGGGGGATGCAAGAGAGCCGAGAAAGAGGCGCACAACTTCCACGATGGAGTAGATTGCAGAACTGAGGCCTGCCGAGGTACGTCGGGCTTGCGACTCACGTTGTCCTTCCAGGGAGGCATGGGTGGAGCCCTAGAAGACCAGGCAGCAGGGATTGGAGTGACGACTGGTGTTGATGCCGGCGCCTTCGTAGCCGTGGACATTGGTGCTGCTCTCGGAGCTGGTGAAGGGGCCTCTCCTGAAGCCAGAGGGGGTATAGCCACAGGAGCAGGTGCCGCCATAGTAGCTGCAGTTTCAGCTTTTGACGGTGCTGAACGTTGTAGGGATGGTAGGGAAGGAGGCACATCAACAGAATAAATTCACTGCAGGGTAGCAACCAGTAAGTTACTCCAGTCATTGCTCGTTCACGGGAACAAGAAAAATTCTGTATGGTTAGTACTGGTGAAAGAAGGCGCTGAAGTGACTGCACGACACTAGCGAATATCAACTGTGGGAAGAAGAAGAATCCGAATCAGAATGTAGTTTATCAGAACAGAGATTAGGTATTGGTCAGGATCTTGTGACAGTGCGTGGTTGAATAAGCAACGAGGACATTCATGCGATAAGTCTTAGCTGTCTTTATTTCGATGATGGAATACAGTTTTTTTTTTTCAATTAGTACCGAAACAGAGCCAGTGAATAAAAAATGAATAAAAAACACTGAATAAAAAAAACGAACAACTTTTATTTGGACATTTTCAAGATAGTTAATGTTGCATTTCATGCGAAATTCCAAATTAAACACTCATGTACAAATTTTGGTGCTACCATTGGCTGGTAGAGGTAGAAAGTTTTGCTTTAAAACCACGAGAAAACGTCATCCTTTTCAGACTCGCCGCGCCTGTAACACACATTGTCCGCTGTTCCACTGTAACCTCTATTCTGCTGACATAGATATTTTTAGCAGCTAACAGGGTCAATTCAGTTCGGACATTAGCAGAACTATCGCTCACTTAGACACTCGCACATATTGTCCTTTATAGAAATGTGCTGTATATTTCTCTGTTCCGTAGCCATCAATTCATCTTTTTACTTTTAGTTTGACGTTTGTTGGGCTGGCTGCTGCTTACGTTGTCGTTCTCTCTGCGAAGTATACTGCCCACGGAATGATACTTTGTAACGTTAAGGATTGATTTTACTAGTTTACTAGTTTGTCTTCATTATAGAGATGTTTGCTTTAATCTGTAGGATGTTAATGTTTTCCGTTAGCTCATGTCAGCATTGATTGTGTTAATTATGTGTACAGTGTATCTTATCCAATGTGTTGTAGTATTTTCTACATATACGTTGTTCATAAACAGTGTCACAGTTGCTTTACTTCTTTCCTTTTTTCTTATGTCATCCATATATTTGCCTAAATTCTGTTTTATTTGTTATCTCTCTTTATCGTCTGCTCTTTATCTGGACGTTTCTTGTCTTCGTTTGCCGTTGCATTGCTTCGAACTTGCTCCCTGTGTGCGCCGGTACTAAGGCCTCAAGGCTGTTCCTTGGCACAATAAGTAAACAATTTGATTTAAACATGATTGATTGGGTATTATTATCAAAGAACCGAATTATCTTCTCAAGCTCTACACTACCATTTGTCGCGCGCAGCTTGAGTATGCGTGTGTTGTTTGGAATAGGACGTGCAAAACAAACTGCATGCCTATTGACAGGGTCTAAAATAAGTTCATACCTATCTTCAACCATCGCTTTCGTTGTAATAACAACTCTGGGTCATCTTCTGCGTTGACGCTACAACGATTAATCTTCAGGAAGAATAAAGCGGATTTCCTCTACCTATTAAAAATAATTCACGGCACAGTACATTGTGCAGTGCTGCCAGAACACGTTCTACTCTATGTGCCGCAGACATTGACCAGGAAACACGATGCTTCTCATAATTCGAAATGTCTGCGTGGCTTGTGCCCTCTGTTCTTAATGAAGTGTTTCTAGAACCGGTACTCTGAATACCTAGATATATTTAATGATTCCCTGACCCTCTTTCGCAAGCATGTCCATGAGCTTGCGATGCCAAAACTTTACGCTTTTTCACTTTTGTCTTCATGATGTACGACTGACTTTTATGCTGTCATTACGGCGTGAAGCGCGAGCAACGCAAACCTCTCTCCTTTCTTATATTGCTTTTTGTATTTTACCGTATTTTCCTATGTATACACTCATTTTATGCTGCTTATCTCAACTGAAAGCCATCTTAGATCACTCCGATTTTGTACGGCTTACATTATTCCACCTGCATATTCGTCTTGCCAGTGTGTGTGCATGAGCAATAACCGTTCGCGTGCACTGCCCTATTTCTATAGGCAGTACAATATATATATATATATATATATATATATATATATATATATATATATATATATATATATATATATATATATATATATATATATATATATATATATATATATATATATATATATATATATATTGAGAGAGAGAGAGAGAGAGAGAGAGAGAGAGAGAGAGAGAGAGAGAGAGAGAGAAATAATGGTTGGCATCAAGGAAACCTCGGAAAGCATAGGGGAGACTGTGGTAGGTCATTGAAACAAATAAAGAATTTGGAAAGACAGAAAGGCAGTGGAGAAAAAATGCCCGCCGGGTGGGATCCGAGCCCACGACCACCAGAATGCGCGTCTGGTGCGATGACCACTACGCTACCGGCGAGGCTATCCCCTCCACTTTTAGGGGTATTTATGTTAAGTTATTATTGTTTCCTGCGCTTGGGGGTAGTAGCTAGCGCCACTCGGACTACTCGGGATGAAGGGGACCTTCTTTTTAACCCCCGGGCCGTGACTCGAGTGTCTACGACATGTCGAGAGTGGTCGACCAGCGTTGAACCCTCTTAAGCTCCCTGTGGCACCAAGACTGCCAGAATAAAGGCCCTCGCTATGCATGTAGCGCATCAGAATGGGAAATGAGGGTCTCGTTGAATTAAGAGATAAATAATGGTTGGCAGTGAAGAAAACCTCGGAAAGTATAAGGAGAATGTGGTAGGTCATTGAAACAGATAAAGAATTTGGAACTACAGAAAGAAAGTGGAGAAAAAATTCCCGCCGGGTGGGATCCTAACCCAATACCTCCAGAATACGCGTATGGTGCGATGACCACTACGCTACCGGTGGGGTATTTTCCCCTCTTATCATATACTACGCACATTCCTGAGATTACCACCACATTGTTATATATGCTCTTTCAATTCGTCCCGGAAGTACACAAATCATGCAGTAAAGCTATACGTTTAACGACAACGGGAATTACAATGTGCTATAGTCAGTGAACTCGAAGCATTCGTACCTCAATTCGAAACTACCGTGAGTAAACGATCAGTGAACGATAACCGGTTAATCACCAAAAATCATTGTTTTCCCAGCCTCTAAGGCGACTTGAAAACAAAACAACTTTTTAGGGCGGCTTAAGTTGCAGCAACCACCAGCGCATTTGATATTTAAGGATCAGGTGAGGGGGGTGGGGGCGATCCAGAGGAGGGTCACCGCGACAAAGAAGCTGAAACGATTATTATGACGTCATTCAAACTGCAGAAAGAACCTTTTTCCATGCTGATCTACCGAAAATTTCAGTGAATTACCCTAGGAAGTCTTGGGAGGTGATTAACCCCAAGAAAATACAGGGTATTATTTGGAATAATTCTTGTGGCGAAGAAGTTAGCGATTCTGAATGCGCTTAATTATTCAATGCAACTTTAGCTTCCGTATTCCCAACGAATCTAACAGTCCCCTTCTGATTTTCCCGTCTAGAATTGTCTCTGTAATGCCAAGTGTTGATTTCATGACTGGCGGAATATTATCCTTACACGACATCAGACGATAGTAACTTAAAATTTCTGAAACATAGCAAAGAGACATATGTTACTTATTTGTCAGTGTTGTTCTGGCAGTCATTATCAACAAGTAAACTACCAATCAATTGGAAAATAGGAAAGGTCATTCCAGTCTTCAAATCAGGTGATAAATCATGTCCGCTCAATTATCGCCCGATGTCTTTAACAAGCGTGCCTTGCAAGCTCATGGAACACGTCATTTACACCGAAATCATGCACTTGGACTCCAATAACTTCTTTCATCCCGCACAGCACGACATTCGAAAAAAATTAAAGCCTTTCTACTCAATGTGATAGCTGTTGGTAGTGCAGAGCAGTGATTTGCCATCATGGGATGCAGCGCCGTTGTCCTCTCACTGCTGCTACCCAATGCAATTCAAATTTCCCGCATTCGCAGTATTCGTGCGCCCCCTGAAACGGCGCCAGCGGGAGTTCCGTTCTTATTCTGCTTGCTTTTCCTCCCGCACGCGCCGGCGTTGCACTGCCCCTTTTTTTTCACTTACTATTGTAAAAACCAATCCAACGAGCATTCCAAACTAAATGAACGCGGGCGCTGCCGGTTAATTACGTATATTTTGCCTCAAATGTACCTACGATTTTCTTTGCCCTAAACAACGGGTAGATGTATGACAAGCGCCAGCAGTTCGCGAGTTTCGAATGCTTATGACTATGTACATAAAACGCCTGGCTTTCTAAGCCTCTGAGTTACGCCGCGACGACAGCCGCTACGACGGAACGCCATGTGGCTCTACTTGGGTCCAGCGGACGAGCTACGAAGACAAGGCGGGCCTCTAAAATGCTCTGCATTTAAAAGTTTTAGTGCGAGACTTAACTTGCCGTTTTTGTTCATGACCTGCGTACTAACTTGGACAATAATGTATTTGAACTGATGCCATTTTTCGTGATTTTGCAAAATCATTCGACAAAGTGCCACACAACGGCCTGATGTTAAAACTTTCGAAATTAAACTGAGAGCCTAAAATTTTAACTTGGACTCGGGAATTTCTGACTAATCGTGCCCAATTTCTTACCCTCCGGCAGTAGCATCGGGCGTCCCGCAAGGATCTGTTCTCGGCCCCGTATTCCTAACATACATCAACGATCCAGCTTTTCATATATGTAGCAATATTCGTATATTTGCCGACGATTCTGTAATATACTGTACCATTACAAACACATCTGCACAAGTCGCATTCCAAGACGATATTAACCATGTGCTGGACTGGTGCAATCGTTGGCTCATTGCATTATAATCATTATCCCCCCTTTTCACCGTCGCCGGAGCCCCTTCATCTATTCTTATCAAATCGGTAACGTTACGGTGGAAAACGTCAACATTTATAAATACTTGGGAGTTAATTTAAGCAACAGTTTAACATGGCACGCACATATTACAAAGATCATATAATAAGCAAGCAGATCGCTTGATTTCTTATAATGACACCTACGTCATGAGCCCCCATCATGTAAACTGCTTGACTTCAAATCTTTAATATGCACTCACCTTGAATACGCGTCGCCTATTTGGATGAGGGCCCTCATCAAGCATACTTCACCGACGCCCTTGAGTGTGTCCAGAATGGAGCAGCTATATTAATTCATTCCTCATTATCGTACAACGTGAACGTTTCATCCATTAAGCAAGAATCTGGTATTTCAAACCTTAACATTTGTCGCCGAATTGCCAGCCTCATTTTCTTCCACAAGTTGTACCACGGTAAACTCGGCCACCCACCATATATCTTGCCTCCTGCCCGCATATCCCGCCGCACAGATCATTCTTTTAAGGGCGAAGCCCCTTAGGGGATGGGGCTGTTAGCGTCTACTGTCATCGTCGTCGTAATCGTCGTCTCATGTAGTCATGGTACTAAAACACCGAGAAACTCGTTTACGCCTCGCGCTAGAACGTAGCGCGTGCTCTCGCGCGCTGGATAGATTCGTGCTCCAAAGACAAGCGACTTTTACAGCAAAGCTGTATACCTCTACTCCCTAACGGTTTCATCTCCGTTGGCAAAAACGCCAAGGCGTCAAGAATACACTTATACACCGCATGCTTCGCGCCTCCTCAGGTTTCACGTTACTGGAGATGGCCCGGGATTTTTTTACCGTTGACGCGTATGTACCAACGGAGGAGGGTATATGTGCATGCCAACCTATGGCACACACATTTGGCTCTGTGACACCCTTGGTGCCACAGAGCCAAATGTGAATTTATGAATTCTAAACTTTATGAATTCCAACACTTTCCTTGACATTTCTTTCTAGTTTGGGGTATTTTCTGGTCTTCGTTGTGTCGCGTCTCGGTTATGCGCCTTTTTATTAATGTGCCAATACAATCTCGATAAAAGTTCTTCCCACCTAAATGTCATCATCATACCATAAGCGGCAGCAAGAGCAGCATCGGCTGTATTGCATGAGCTCTCTCAAACGTTATCTAGCCACCGCACCAATTCAACGCAGGCCTGGGCCTTGCTCTGTCGATGCCTGTGCTCCTTTCGTTCAGGGCCACATTCCTGGGGTGTTATCCCAGGAGAGTGGTTGCTGCCATTCACGCGTATGTTTCAGATACAGGACACCTGTCCTATTAACCCGTTCAGAAATTGCTTTTTCGCCTGTCCTACTAAAAATGACATCAATCTCTGATTCTTGTCCAGTTCTGCTATATAAGCCTGTAGCCGTTTCCCCAGTTCAATTCTACAGGGTGATTTTATAGTGCTATGAGGTGGGCGTGTTAGCCCCAAAGCCACCCTTTTCTTCTGCAAGTCTCAACGCGGGTATGTGTCACCAGTAAAGGAGCAACAACAACAACAAAACTTCCGCCGCGAACGCGATCTTTGATGCGACGCACGCACCTTGAATACACGTTTAATCGGCTTAATCTCCAATTATCTCCCACCGTTGTTCTTTCTATGGGTGCTTCGGTCCTAGGAGTTCGTCACAGAGAGGTTGAGCTCGCCTTCAACTCCTCTGTTGCGGCGACAGGCCGGCTGCCCTGCAAGACAGCTATTTTTTCATTCACGATTTTTTCCCTCACTATTCTGTTATGGCCTCACATTTCTTTTTTGTCGTCTGAATTTTTTTCGTTTTCTTTATCATTTTTTCCCTCTAAAATAAACCTGGTCACACCCTAATCGTTACAGGCTGCTTCTCGGCCAATACCCCGCCAATACAAACTTGCAACGTCAGCCTTATTCGGAAGATGGGCAGAAAGAGGACCAAAGACCAACCAGAAGTTACTGTGGAGACCCCCTCGAAGTGGCATGCAGAGGTCGTTCCGGCAGACCCGGGTCCAGTGACACTGACGCCCGTCAACGAGCGCTCTCTTCGAACGACTCCGACAGGCCTGATCAAGGGACGCTGGAGTCGCAACTACTGTGGCCACCTCAAGCAGCATTGGCCTGCTCCGGGTCCCCTAGGAACCGAGTGCGACGAACACAGCCTGCAAGTCCGCCCTACCAAGATCGCCGGGAAATGTCGCGCAGCGGTCGATTTCGACCGGGCCGCTTCGGACACTGGACGCAGCGACCTACCGCGAGTTAACCATGACGCTGACATCCACGGAGAGCGGCAACATCGTCGTCAGCCATTCCCGGTGTGCCTGGAGTCGCTCAGTGGAGGACCATATGTTACCTGCAAGCTGTACCACTCACCCGGTCCACGTCGTGACTAGTTGGCTGAACTACGTCACGGCTGTGAACATTTTAATTTCGGGGCACGCTCTTCAGAGTCAACTGTACGTTGCACATTCTTGACTTCTTCAAACCAAACCGCATCCCCCGTATTGGAATACCCATTAAGGCTGTCTAGATTTTTATTTTATTCTGATAAAGTTACATTTTGATGTCGGAAAATTTGTTTATCGTTACTATTGGTGCATTTCGATTTCCACGAAGTGAAACGGCTCATAGAAACACGCAAGGTTATGAGCACTGAGTTTAGATGCGTTTGAGTTTAGCACAAAAGGGCTGGGCAGTGCGTTTTTGGCCGAACAGAAAAAAAAGCGTAGCTTCAGTAAACGCTGTTACGCGCAGGCGCGTTGAGTTTCATAAATGCTTTGATCCCACCGTTTAACTGCGTCAACTATGTAATATCTTGCGGAAGAAGCAAGAAACGCCCCCATGGGGGTTTCCCGTGCCCCATGCCTCATGTGCTGAAGAATGTCGCTGAGAGCCCTTGGAGTGCCCAAATATGTCAGGGCCCGGGAGAGCCGGTCTCGGGCGGAGCTTCCCTTTGCTGTCTCCCCCACTGTCGCCGCCCTCCTCAAAAACTCCCAACCAGGCGCTGCCGCCGCGCATATTCACACACACACACACACACACACACCCACACACACACCCACCCACACACACACACACACACACACACACACACACACACACACACACACACACACACACACACACACACACACACACACACACACACGCGCGCGCGCACGCACACGCGCACGCACGCACACACACACACACACACACACACACACACAGAGAGAGAGAGAGAGAGAGAGAGAGAGAGAGAGAGAGAGAGAGAGAGAGAGAGAGAGAGAGAGAGAGAGAGAGAGAGAGATACAGTAATTCATAGCAAAGCCAGAGGAAAGCAACTCTCGCAGCAAGATGTTTTGTTCAGGGCTTCAGGTATCGTAGGCAGCTTAAATTAATCTCTCGGCCCTTTAATTCGTCGCAACTACTGTGGCCACCTCAAGCAGCATTGGCCTTCTCCGGGTCCCCTAGGAACCGAGTGCGACGAACGCAGCCTGCAAGTCCGCCCTACCAAGATCGCCGGGAAATGTCGCGCAGCGGTCGATTTCGACCGGGCCGCTTCGGACACTGGACGCAGCGACCTACCGCGAGTTAACCATGACGCTGACATCCACGGAGAGCGGCAACATCGTCGTCAGCCATTCCCGGTGTGCCTGGGGTCGCTCAGTGGAGGACCATATATGTTACCTGCAAGCTGTACCAGTCACCCGGTCCATGGCTGTGAACTACGTCATGACTGTGAACATTTCAACCCTCCAGGAGAAAGAGAGATAGAGAGAGAGGGGGGAGAGGAAGAGGGAGAGAGAGAATACATTGTATTGTCGCCCGGTCACGTGCCCATACCCCGACATTTGCCGCCTCATTCTTTTTTCGCACAGCCTCCGACTGGAATGGCCTTTCCGCTGAGCTTGGGACCATTATGTGCCACTCAACATTTACACAAAATTTCACGCGCTCCTTTTCACATTGAATACCCAATCGTATTTTTTGTGCCCCTGGTTCTCGCTTTCCTTTTTTAGGGGCGAAGCCCCTTAGGGGCTCGGGCTGTCGGCATCTCAAGTCGTCATCCGTCGTCTCATGTCGTCGTCTCATGTAGTAACGGCACTAAAACACCGGGAAACTCGTTTCCGCCACACGCTAGTCGCGGTACTAAAACACCGGGACATAAGTTGACTCCTCGCGCTAGAACGTAACACGTACCAAAAGAACACATCGCGACACTCGTTTTCCAATAAACGCCTCATGCTGAAACGTTTCGTGCTTCAAGCAAAGTTGTATACCTTTACCCCCCAATGGTTTCATCTCCGTGGGCAAAAACGCCGGGGCGCCAAGAATATACTTATACACTGCATGCTTCGCCCCTCCCCAGGTTTCACGTTAGTGGATGTGGCCCGGAATTTTTTCTGTTTCCTTCATTAGGTTGTTACCTCTCTTTGTAGTTATACCCATCCTGCATATGTATTGTATTTGTTGTATAAGCTCCCCACCCCTTATGTAATACCCCCTGTAGAGGGTCCTTAAGGCAATCAAGTGACGATGTGATGATCCCGAAGTACCCCAGCCAAATATTACTTTTCGACGTCCGTGAGGTAATTGAGGAAGTCGCTCATTCTTTCTTGGTGCGGACATTGTTTGAGGGCTTGAGTGACAGTACGCGAATCATATCGTGGCTATTGGCAGGCTTTCTTTGTCAAAAGTTACAGCACCATACGCGTTCCACCGACACTTTAAAGAAAATCGCGCCAAAAGCAAAGCGGAAACAGGAAGGTGTAACTACTGCGGCGAGAAAGTATGTCAAGCGGTGCCGCGATGTGCTGGCGATAATTGTGTTCACCTCGTTGGAATAATACTTGTGCCTATGTTAACCCAAAATTCATCAAGTTTGGGGATAACGGGGAAAACGCAAGAGCAGCTCCTTTATAGCCGAAATGAGGCTGTAATGTCTGAGTGGCCCTCGAAACACAGCGGCCGCTTTCGAAGACGAAAGAACTATGTACAAAGAGCGCCCACCGTTTTCTCAGCAGGAACAGATGGCCCAGGTGAGCTCAATTCGTCAACTTCTTGTCACGTGAGCCCACAACGAAACCCACGGCTGCTCTGTTGCAAGGCATCGGATTATTGCGTAGTGAAATGTTCTGCCATGTCTGACACCCCTTTCCTCAATAAAGATTTATACATGCATACTAGGTCTTTTGAGTGATTTCAGACTTCCGTTTTTTTTTTTTTTTTACTGAGGCGTCGAGTTAGTGCACTGACTGCAAGTAATTTGGCTGCTCCCATAGAGTTCATCAATCTCACCTAGAGGAAAATCTGTCGCTATTGTAGACACGATTCTACGAAAGTGCTCTGTGACTGCGAGGGTGTCATTGTAGTGTGCGGTGCAGCAGTGGCACGGCCGGCAACGCACTTTCGGCTACGCAATTTAAGTTCTTTTTTATCTTAAAAGCAGGCAGGGAATGGTGCATTGAAAATAAATAATACTTGCACGAAGACATCAGTCTCTAAAATGCTGACGGTTCTCCAGAAACGGCACGTTTCGGAAAGAAAAAATAAAATGAAGGAAGCTCACACTAACGCGTAAGACTTGAAGGTAGTGAAGCTGTACGCAACCTTCACGGCAATCACGACGCTTTAAGTCCCCGATTGCAGCAAATTTGCTTCTTCTTCGCTGCCGCAACGACCTTTACTCCATCTTTGCTGCTATAAGTGTGAGCGTCCTTCATTTTTTTGGAAGTGATAATCGTTGGACATCACCTTGGAGCGGCGTACGCTATGACGTGTCTGTCTCGTTCCGAGCAAGTGATTGCCATGTTACGGAAACGTCTTTCTCGTTCCGATCATTACGGCGAACGCTGCAGTTTTTTTTTAGCCAAGTTTGGTCAATCTCCCTAAGTGGGTGTGCTTGGCTTGACAAACGTGCGTCGGGTTCGGGACGCTGGGCGGCCGCCGCAAGGCACGCCCCGACTTTCGCGCGCTCGGGATTTTTTTTTGTGTGTGTGTTTTTTTAACTGCGAACAGAAAAAATTGCAATTTTCTCAACAGCTTCGCTGTTAAAATATTTCAGTACCTCACGTTTGCTACACGCCCACAAATTCAGCTGGCCGTCATATGTTTGGAAAAGGTCATTGCGCCGAGCGGTGTATAATACTGTCGTCGGACCCTATCGTCGCTGTCGCTTGTCGCGTCGCGTCGCTCGCTTCTGGCTTCGAATTTTCTTCGAAGACAAAAATCACTATTTGCACATACCTTATTTTTTACGAAAAGATTGTTTATACTTTGTTTCTTACCTTCTTAGTCTATTCCCCCTCGTACGTATTGTATGCTTTGCACCGTATCTAGCTATGCAGTTGTGATTCGCGTTGTACGTAGCGTTCTGTTTTTACTTTGCCTCGCTTTTTTTAGCCGTGAGTTACATTTCATTTGTTTGTTTCAGTTTAGCGGTGTGTCTCATTTACTATGTCGCTATTGGACAAGGCACCAAACAATCTCCACCTCAACGCTGTAACTGGGAGAAACAAATTGTGCTTGTGCTAATAAAGAACAGAATAATTTTGATCCACGGATAGACTTTTCAAACGGTGAGCAGAGCTGAAATTCCTTGTCAATTTTATATTCTCTGATTGTGGAGCCGCGTGGTGTCTGTGCAATACAGACACGTCTGACGCGAGCCCAAATGTATATATCAAAACTTTCACGGCTAACCAGAGGTCAAAAAGTGAAAACCATAGGCTAACGTGGGGTAGCTCTCTCGAAGTCCTGGAAGCAAGCTTAGTATGTTCCCTCCTATTCCCAATTGCGTTAGCGTTAACAAAATTATAATACCGCATCGCTTTGCAATGTCTCACTTTCTTCATTATTCTTTTCCTGCATCAAATTTCTGGCATGTTTTCAGATAGTGCGAAAGCATTTTTATTCGCGCGATCTTAATTTCACAGCTTATATTTAAATTTGTCGCAAAATTTTGCAACCAAAGTGAGCCACATGACCAAAGACCGACATCACAAAGTTTTGTAGCCGGGAATATTTCCGATTTTCTTGATTCGCGAGCAACTCGGGACACGATATAGTAGTGTTTTGCGCTGTAGTTTTGGAGGGAATCATAATGACAGAGGGAACCACAATGACGTAATAGAGGGAACCATAATGAACCATAATTTCAGTTCGCAGACAAATACTGCGCTGAGCGAGGCGGTCTTGGGCAGTTGCGAAAAGAAGAATCTGAGTGGCTTTAAATACAGCCCATAACACGCTGCTTAAAACTTGTGAAAGTGAAGGGCCTCAAAAGTGCTACGTGCTACGTGGTTTTTCGCTACCACATTGAACGTCCACTGTGAAACTGTGAAACTAGACTGAATAAGCACCAGGTAGCAAGTATACTTTTTCATTTCATCGGCGTTATAAAAGCTATTTGTATCACAGGCAAGGTTCAAACTGAAACTCTTTTTGGTTACTGTTAGGGTTTACATTTTACTCACAAATGATTTACATTTTGTTTAGGTTCAGATATTTTGGTTTGGCTCAGAATCAGCTCAGGCACGACAAGACACAATGCCACCGATTCGAACCCATCGGTTCATTCCGGTTCACCACAGCTAAGATAAAAGCCGGCATTTTAACCTTGTTTAATTTGTCATCTTTCGATAGTCTTCAATGAGAAGCGTAAGATCAATGTCACTAGAAATGCGGAGAAACATATTTATGTGACTTACGCGCGGTTTGAGCAATTGATTTTCGGCGGGGTCGGTTGTGTGTGCTTCTGTTCCTTCGGGCATTGTTCGCAAGTGGTACCTTAAAAGTTCCTTTTTTACAGTTTTCAAGCACCCATGTAATATTTTTTTCAATATGGTGCCACGCCGCACAGTAGATTCGTCTATATTCTATGCAACGCGACATCTCGCACAACCGCATACAAACGAAAAGAGGTTCATATAATTGCATTCCCAGACGAAGGACAAGAGGTGCAGACGGGCGCATCTGGTGCGACGACCGCACAAAGCGCCGCAAGTACAGTGGCAACAACCGGTCTGGTCATACCGACGTATAGAACATATACAGTAAAAGATACTTGCTTAGCGGAAATAAACAAATAACCAAAAGAAGTGATTGCGTCAAAGGGGTTGGCAAGCATAAAGCTTTACAGAGTCTATCGCATTGTGTTCGGCATTCATCATAACGAATCCTGCAGGCGGGCTGTTCGTAAACAACCGTTTTATAGAGTGCTTCCTGGTCAAGCCGAACGAAACTCTCCGGAAACTTAGCTGAGCCCCTTTATGGTCTAGTGGATGCGAAAGCAATGGTGTTGAATTGTGAAACAGGTGCGCCGGTATTGTTCGTGCCGCCGTGCTTCACAGCTGCCTTAGACGTAGGCGGTTCAGAGTCCATCGTCGCATACATTGCACGGACGAAATTTGTAGAATGAGTGTCTCCTGAAAGTCAGCGCGTTAATGCTATGAAAAGTAATGCTATGGTAATGACGTGGTATACGTATCACGAGTGGAATTCCTCCAGCGGTGCGCACGTGTGTCCTCTCATTATTATCATCCTCACCTTTTGCCCTTTCGACTTTCTCTTCATGTTTCCGTTACTACGACTGAGAGGTTTGACCAATCGCCTTTGTTAGCCCTGCGTATATACACAAGCGGGAAGGTGCTTTGCAACTGACGTAATCGCTGCTTGTGTAATTGCCATTCTCAAATTTCTCCCATAGCGCCGATTACTTTCCTGTAACACACATTTCTACGTCGAAGTCCCAAACCATTTGCTCGGTCCACCTTCAGCCAGCGGAACCGTCGAGCCGTGGTGTACCAGCAGTTGCATGCTTATTTCGCATTCTAGAACACCCTGGTTCGAATCCCACCCAGCTCACGATTTACCCAGTTCTCTTTTCAACTGAGTTTGCTACTTTGGTTACAGAAGCTTCGTTCAGAGATGTAGCGTTGTTCCAAGGATTCATTGACCCGTTTTTATGCTTTGATCAGTCGGCCACTTTGTGTGCAATGGACTCCGGATTTTCGGCCAAAATACATATCTAATGCTTTCGCATTAAAATTCTGCTTATCAACGGCAGGGCTCAGTGCGCTGATGTTGCATGCATTTGTTTCAGCGGAAGCCGTGGGAAATTTTCCGGGGATGCCGATATCAATTTTATATTCGCGGTAGTGTTTTGGGCCCCTTTTCTAGCTGTCCGTCACTATGAAGCGCTGACCAACCGCCGGGTGCCACACACACCGGGACAATGGAATCTAAACGTTGACTAACCATGGAAGGCCGAAATTTCCGCAGGAGAAAAAGGATAGAAAACCGCCCCGCTGCAAATCCTCCCAATTCAGCGATATCGGAGTCAGTTGAACAAGAATGATCTACCGCGACGGCAGCAATGTAAGGTAGGGTGTTGCAACAATGAACCAGTGTCTCTAAGAAATTTTCATCCAGAAACGGCGGAATCCCTCATACGGAAATCAGCGCGAATGTGTCAGTTTGCGGTCTATTTCATTAAACATAACCCACACGACCGCAGTCACCTGTTTCGGGTGACATCCTGACCAGTTTTGAAATCTGACGCCATTTGCCCGGATTTATTTCTTATTCGGTAAAATTTTAGATCGCTTATGGTGTTAATCTATGCCTTTGATGTTTTTTGAGAGCCTGGCGTGACTCCTCTCACCATTTTTAGATTATTGGGGATAATGTTGGGGCCGGCATTAGTTCCGGTGGCAGGGGCGCTTTGGGAGGATTGCGTAAGTTGCAGGATCGGCTGGGGACCGTATCTGCCCAGCATGCGACCATCGACGGTACGTAGAACGAACTTCACGGAACAGGTGCGGCGCCTGCTGAAATCACCTGTCTTTTCTTTCGCCGCCGCTGTAGTATCGTCCTTTCAACATTCCAGTTGGCTCTGCGCCCTATTAGAGGGTCGGTGAAGCCCTCGTATCTGGCTGCAATACTAGTGGTCTATGTCGCAGTGCGTACTCCCACCTCAATGCAGACCACTCCATGGTCGTGGCCTCGAAAGGAGCGCTTCAGGGTGCCCGATTTGGCCTCGAACATGCGGGCGACCTTGTCTCCGGAGCCCGTGTACACTGCGAGGGCAGCAAAGAAAGGAAAATTGGTTGAATAAGTCACCCTTGCTGGAATTGGGGAGGGGGGCCTAACCGCAATTGTAACATCGCAAAATAACGAGGGGCGGGGCGGAGGGGATGCAGGGCAATTCTTCGAAAGGCGCTGTGTAGTAGGGCAACCACTAGTAGAAAAATTCGTCGCACGGGGCAATGCGTAATAGGGCGATTCGTCGAAATGACGATTCGTCGCATCGATTAATGTGTTAAAAAACTGTGAGTTGGGCTAGTTGGTACTGGTTCGTTCTACTATTGCACGAAAGAGCAGGCTGGGGCAAAGACACAATACGGTCAAAGTGCAGACAAACAACACAATTCTATTTAGCAAGCAAGCAATTTCTAATAAAAGTCTCATCCTTCACGGCTGCGCTGAATGAATGCGTCATAAGTTTTAAAAAAAGCTGAAAAAATATGCAAATGACATTCCTCATGCTTCGACGCAAGTACCCCACGGGGACCCTTATTTCTCTCATCCGAAATCAAGACCAGCTATCTCTTTCTTCTCGAGTAAATTGCCATGTAGCCAAAGAGGACGCAGGGTTCTTCAAGGAAGAAAGTTTATTGGATAGAACTTGTGCTCTGCAAAGGGCTCAAAAAATATACAAGCGTCGAAAAGCAGTCAACAGAGTGACATCACGATCGTCACCGCATTGAATGCCTGGGCGTTTCCTTTGCGCGCATTTATCTATACTGCTCTCGTTACTAGAAACATCGATATAGACCGAGAACATTTTAGATTGAAGGGACTTTGTAACACTGTCCATAAACGTTTTCACTCTTTCCTTCGCGTCTGGAAGCATTGTGAAAGCTATAGTTATCGCCATCACGGAGCGGCACTGCTTGATTTGCTCGTCCCTGCAGATCCGCCTTCCCTTTCTGATTTACTTTTGTGGGTATTTTTTAAAGTGGCTATCGAATGCGCTTATTGCTGCAACGGAAAGAAAGCCGGCCAATGGCCGCTACACAGCTGTATTAACGTAATTCGAGCGCCTAAAGCACGCGCAGACCGCGAAAGGAAGAAAAATTCCTTGAGCAATTGTCTAAGTTATCTGATGGGCATAGAGCAGTAATTTTGGGTTGAGGTACTTTATAACCTCCTATTCTAAGCACTAGGTGTGTTTGTTGACTGCGCTCTGAAAGCATTTAGAATTTAGGAAAAAGATTATAAAGAAGTGTTGCATGGTCCCTTTAACTTCGCCGTGCAGAGCCGCACGGCCAAACCGAATGCCATTTATAGCTAATGTCGTTCGTTTTCAATTACATTATAATTGCCGTGGGACAGGAATGCAACTTTCCCTTGCTCTCACGCAGAAATTTTTTCGTTGAACCATCTGATAGCGGTTTTTCATCGTGGAAGAGTGCGTTATTGCTAGCGATAATGCCCACTGTGTATTGATGAAACAGCGAAATATCCGGAGCGGCATCAAGACCGCATCAACGACAACGCCAAAATCGTCGTCAGGGGCAGATGAGACAGATGAGAAATAGCATGGTCTTTTGATCAAGATGAAGGACATCTCTGACGAGCCTGAGCTTTGGAAGAGGCAGCATTTGCGCAAGAGTTCTGTTGAAGAAGGGCAATCACGTTTGATCAGCGCTCAAGTACTGCTTCAGGTAAGATGGTGTGTAGTTTTGACAGTCCGCTAGGGATAAAAATAAAAAAGGGACGTTTTTTTTTTTTTTTTTTTTTTTTTTTTTTTCGGGCAAATTTGCACGACCACTTAGTGGAAATACAAACTGCATGAAATAAGCAGTTTGGGCTGAATAGAGAAAAGGACGCGATCATCTTTTTTGCGTTGTTCTTTTCTTGTTATTTTATCGCGCATCATGCTAGCGCGTGTTTGGGTTGCTTTGGGGTGGAAGGCTTATAATGAATCGGGTACAACTCGTGTGTAAAGGCGAATTTGAAATAATCGCTGAAAAACAACTAGTTTTTCCTTTGATCGATGCCTGCCCTAGTCATGATGAGGATGCACTTTAAGTGATTGAGTGTACTTTAAATAGTAATATAGAACGTAATAAAAAATTGGCCGTGAATCTTCCAGCGAAAACCTGAAGGTTAAGACGCGCGCCTTAGCTGCTAGACGGCCAGCGAAAACTTGGAATCGCAAAGAGATGATTGCTAGCGCATGCAACCACATGCACGCGTAAAATCGACGTACTCGCACAACGACGTACGCCTGCGGCGACATACGCCGCTGTCTTTGCGCCGACCGACGACGTCGGAGAGGGCGAGTAACCACATATCGCCGCAACGCGCGCGCAAACCAATGCGCCGCGCAGTGTGGCTCGACTACCCCGGACTCAGCTTTGTGGCGACCAGTTAAACTACATTTTCACTCAAATGAAACAAATAATGCCTAGTCTCACAAAAATATGTATATTTAATACAGAAATAACTAAAACAGTTCTTGGGACATTAAAAAAACGTTAAGGATTAGTATGCATGGTTGGCAGGCACAAAACATTCCGCTACGTTTGGCGTAAACTGCCTTGCTCCCATAGTTGCTCGTTGCTTCGCGTGTTTTGTACGGTTGTTTGGTCTCCGTATTTTACAAATTACTTCGTTTTATCGCATAATTAATAGTGAAGTTAGCTTATTTATCAATTCGCTGTCTTGTTATGCGACCTGACCGCCGATAACATCACCGCCAGAGGTGTACGTCAACACCGTGCGCCCGAAAGTTTGCGTCGATGTCTGGCGGGCTCTGACTTGGGCGTAACAAGCGCGTACCAATGCATTCGGCGTACGCCGGAGTACGCCGGTTCCTTACGCGCTTACGCCGGTTTACGTCGTTCCGCGAGCACGTCGGTTTTACGCGTGCATGTGGTTGGGCCTAAGACCTCGGATCGGGGCGTAAGGACTACCGACGGGGTTGCGTGCCCACCCCTCTCCGCCTCATCTTCTCCACCCAGAAATCTTCCCTCTGTGCTTACTGACCCCAGCCTGGCACCCTAAACTATATAGTATGGGCGGGCCAATGCACCTAAGATGTACCTCCACTTTCCAACCCCACCTCTAAGCAGTAGAGGGCTTCCCTGGCCAGCGCAGTCGTGAATACCCAGCTCAACCTCGTGACCCGAGCGAAAACAGCCAGTCGAGGTCAAGGAATCCAGGAGTACGGATGCATTTCACGGGGTGAGGCCCACCATGACAACAGCCCCTGCTCGACGAATAAAGATCTCTCTCTCTCTCTCTCTCTCTCTCTCTCTCTCTCTCTCTCTCTCTCTCTCTCTCTCTCTCTCTCTCTCTCTCTCTCTCTCTCTCTCTCTACGCTGCGCAAGTACGCGAGATATACACTGGAAAATACGGGAGGCGTCACGAACCCGTTCTTTCAAAATCGGCCAAGCTAGGGTAATAGTGCTTTCATTCTAAAACAACGAGTTTTTATACTGACTACAATAACACAAAAACTGGTTACAGTTGCGCGCTCACGTAAAGGGCAGGTAATGCGCAGTTCGGCTCATTCCTTCTCAGCCTGATTACCCTAAAAAATTAGATGCTCCCGTCTTTCAAAGACTTCAGAGGAACCAATCAGGCTTAAGTCCCAACAAGAAATGCACAATGCATTTTTTTTTCGTCCTTCAAAGGTTCCACACGAGCCAGTTGAACGTCAGTGCGGTTGTTGAAATTCTCAATGCATTTGAACAAGGCTGGGCCGAAAGGGAATCATTAGTCGAGCCTTGTGTGTCCCCTTGCTGACTCGACAGCAGCCCGTGCCCGGTAACTGGCATCTCTTCCGTCGCACAACTCAATACATCTACTGCGATAACAATGTTAACGATGCTACAACGGTGCTACAAGGATGCTATAACGGTACACCACAGCGACGTTTGTTTTTCTACGATTTAACGTTCAGTATCAGCCCCTTCGGGCTCAGGAAGTAGATTTACTTTAAAAACTCACTGACACAGAAACTTTAGGCCCGTGTGCGCGTAATAATAACGCGCAAAACAAGAGTTGCCGTCAAAATCACACTAGGAGGCTGATGTGCGTTCAAGAGCTGCTGGTTCTCAGGAAAAGCCACCAGGGGGCCAACCCGAGCGAACGCGCAGCATATGGGCTCCTGGAAAAGTGCTCCAAAGCAACGAATAGGTCCACTGTTCACGAGAGAAAACTCGACGGCCACTTCTATGAAGCTTTAAGGATCACCCCGATGCCAAGCTTACGGCTGTGAGTGAGTTTTTCGCTATTCCGCGGTACTTTGAAGATTCAGGGCGAGAGCCGCTTTGCTAACCCTAACATCGGCGCGGCCGACACCGGCACGAATACGAAGCGGTGGCGACAGCGGTGATGGCTGCAGGCGCGGCAGCTGTGCCCGTCGACGAACAAGATAACGAGATGGAAGCCCAGGAAAGACTAGAAGCCCCAAGTATGCAAGAAGACAACGAAGGATGGATTGAGGCGGTCAGCAAGGCGACGCGCAGAAAAAATAGAGCAAGCCTGGACTCCACCGCGCAGCAACTGACCCAAACCGAACGTAAAACGAGCATTAGGCCGGGTGCCAACGTAGCAAAGCCAAGACCACCCCCTCTACCGAAAGAAGATTTCAAGATGGTAATTCGCCCCAAGGAAGGACTCGAACTGCGCAAGCAAAGCCCGGCACTCCTCGCGGAGAGCATTCTCTCGGCCGCCCAAATCACGTGGAGAGAAGCTGAGCTCCGAGTCCGGGTCGACCCGAGCCAGAACATCCTAACTATAAGCACACCACATCAGCAAGCCGCCAGAGCCCTCAACCGCATCACGCAGCTAACCCTACAAGGGAAAACCTACCCGGTGAGCCTATATGGACTTTCCCCGTACGACTCCTGCAGAGGCATAATACATAATATCCCTCAACACTACTCAATGAAGGAAGTCCTCGAAGACCTCTGGCTCCCCGGTACTGAATTTCTAACATGTCGTCGTCTCGGAAGTACTTCCACGGTACTGATCACGATTTTAGGCAACAAGGTACCCTTCTACGTATACTATAAAGGAGTGGAGACAAGGTGCTACTTATACAAGCAAACAATTCCTTACTGCCACAACTGCCATGAGACAGGCCACCGCACTGATGTTTGCCCAACACCTAATGCCAGTGCCTGCGCCAAGTGTGGAAGACGAAATCCAGAGCCGGACCACCCATGCTCTCCCAAATGCTCACTCTGTCAGGGCGAGCACTTAACAGCGAGCAAAGACTGCCCGCTACGT
Organism: Haemaphysalis longicornis; assembly: GCF_048455015.1. Lineage (NCBI taxonomy): Eukaryota > Metazoa > Arthropoda > Arachnida > Ixodida > Ixodidae > Haemaphysalis > Haemaphysalis longicornis. The sequence goes on along the minus strand of NW_027526203.1, from coordinate 454,194,982 downwards.
TTCAAGGAGCCCTACTATCTTCGCCGGAAGAACTGGGAGAAGGATGCCTGTGCCGAAAGCCCACCCTCTGGCAGCCGCGAAAGATCGCGCAGCAGAGGGCCCTCTCAAGGCAGGCGCTCCTCCAGGTCACGGTCGCGCTCCAAGTCCAGGGCCCCCGCCGGCAGGAGCCAGTCAAAGCAGCGGGCGCCGACCACCTCGAGCAACCAAGAAACGCCGACTCCGCAGGTGAGCTGGTCTCAGATTCTCTCTACCACTGCTCATTCCCCCAAACCCACCTGCAATGAATGCACTAACCTACAAAAAGAAGTCACCTGCCTTAGAAGCGAAATTGCATCGCTCAAAGCAGCCATATCGCAACTGATGCAGTCCAACACCTCAGCCCAGCACACACAAGCAGGGGTAGAGAAAAAACGTAAAATCTCCGACGCGAGCAAAACAACCACTCCGAATCATGCTCCCACTCCTACACAAATTGATGACGTCAGAACAGAATGCAAGGAAGCCATCGAGAAACATGCTCAAACTGTTAATGAGCAACTTGGTGCTCTCATTGCGCAGGTTAGCTCACTCGCACAGATCATGGCACAGTGCCAGCAAACAAATACGCTCATACTGAACCGCCTTGACCACTTGGAAAGTCAATCAACGCCGTCCCTCAGCCGGTCATCTCGGAAAGAAAAGCCGTACCAACGACTAACCACGACAGACACGGCAGACAAGGACCTCTCTACGTCCCTCCATGGGTAGGCAGGATGCAGGAACGTCCAAAGAACTCATAATCTGGCAATGGAATTGCAGGAGCATAAAAAACAAGATTGGCCTACTCCAGCAGTACATTGAATCAGTGTCCACTGCACCCGACGTCATTGCGCTTCAAGAAACCAACGCACACGCTAGACTTCCAGGATATATCACACATGAAGACTCAAAGGGGTTTAATTCTTGCACACTAATCAAGAAATCCATAACTGCCATACACCACGTCATAACACAAGCAGAACAAACTGGCATCCTCACCGAGCTCATCCCGAGGAAGGTACGCAAGGGGAAAAGCCTGTTTGTCCTCAATGTCTACTGCCGACCAAAAAATAAGCAAGATTGCATTGACCGCATAGTGCAACAAGCAACTACCACCGCGGGCTCCAATCCCCTCATTGTCCTTGGGGATTTCAACGCGGCCCACCCCATATGGGGATACCGATATGCGAACAAGAGAGGCAATGAGCTCCTCCGCTGCGTGGGTGAAGAGGGTTTGGTGCTACTTACGGACTGCAGTACGCCGACGCGAATGGGCAACAGCGTAACTCACGACACGTGCCCGGATTTGACTTTTACTAAAAACGTCAACCACGCCACATGGGTGAACCTGGAGGAGAATCTAAGTAGTGACCACTCAGTCATTTCAACGACCCTTTACGGGGAAGAATATCGAGCACCCCTAGGCGGAGTTCGAATAACGAACTGGGACAAGTTCCGCGAGCGCAGGGCTGAGCTGCCTAGCTCCAAGATAGAGGATATCAACACCTGGACGCAAGCGCTACGAGCTGATGTAAAAGCCACAACGCAACAGCTAAATACCACTACACAGGTTCCGCATATAGACACCAAACTACTCCACTTATGGGAAGCTCGCCGGTCGCTCATCCGCAGATGGAAGAGGCAAAAGCACAATCGCAAACTCAAATTGCGAATTGCAGCCCTGACTCAGGACGCGGCCAAATACGCTGCTGAACTTTGCAAGAATAATTGGCTCACGATCTGCGACAGCCTCGGTGGTACTCTCACCACATCTAAGACGTGGCGGCTACTCAGATATTTGATTGACCCTTCAAAAAGTAAAGGCGCAACTACCAAAACAATGAAAAACATTTTGCACACTTTCCCAGGCACCAAGGACGACCTCCTCAAAAAGCTTCAGCAAAGATACCTGCCTCTATCTCCGCCATACTCAGCTCCAGACTACTCGGGCGATCCAAACCTCCATTTGGATAGGCCCATTGACGAATCGGAGGTACGGGCAGCGCTAGCCAAGATACGGAGAAATACCACACCCGGCCAAGACCGTATCACAAACAAGATACTGACTAACCTTGACCATGACTCCGTCACATCCCTCACACAATTCATGAATGGCTGTTGGGAAAAGGGAGTCATACCGCCGGAATGGAAGACGGCTGAGGTTCATCTAATACCGAAACCAGGAAAGGAGCCAAGCGTCGAGAATCTCCGCCCAATTTCATTAACGTCCTGCATAGGAAAGCTACTGGAGCACGTCATCCTCGCTCGCCTACAACAATACCTAGAAGATACTTGCCAAATTCCTACATCCATGTACGGATTCAGACCAAGTCTCAGTGCCCAAGATATTCTTCTTCAGCTCAAAGAGGAAATCATGATGCAGGCCAATAATCACACGCCCAAAGCAATTCTCGCCCTCGATTTAAAAGGGGCGTTTGACAATGTAAATCATCAAATGATTCTGAACAATCTCAATAACCTCCACTGCGGCGCCAGGATGTACAATTACATCAGGGATTTTCTTACAAACCGGCAAGCAGTCCTGAAGGTCGGTGACGCACAATCACCTCCCATTCAAGTTGGAGGTCGAGGCACGCCACAGGGCGCAGTTCTTTCCCCACTGCTATTTAACATCGCCCTCATCGGCCTTCCCAAACTATTAGATGCCATCCCTGACCTTCGACACGGCCTATATGCCGATGATATAACGTTATGGACGGGCGCAGGGTCGGTAGGGGAAATGCAAGATCGTCTTCAGCAGGCTGCTGACACCGTGCAAGCTTATGCAGCCAAGTGTGGTTTATGCTGCTCTCCAGAGAAATCTGAGCTTCTCCTTGTCCGGAAGCGCCAAAGTCGAAAACATCAAGACCCAGGCATCCAAATTACCCTTGACGGAGCTACGATCACGCCTTCCCCACACATAAAGATACTGGGGATGACCTTTCAAGAGGACTGCTCCAACTCTATACTTCTTCGGCACCTAACTCAAACAACAGGACAAATTGTTCACATGCTCCGCCGAATCACCACGAAGACTAGAGGGATGAAGGAAGCAGACACACTACGGCTTGTCCAAGCTTTCATCATCTCTCGCATCAATTACGCCATCCCGTACGCGATCCTCTCCAAAAGCGACGTAACCAAACTTGATACACTCATTCGGAAAGCATACAAACAAGCACTTGGTCTCCCCGTCAGCACGGCAACGGATAGACTTCTCAAACTGGGAGTACACAACACTGTGGAGGAGCTCATAGAGGCTCATTTGGTAAACCAGCATCACCGTCTAGCGACCACAAGAACAGGACGCCAACTGCTTGGTCGCCTTGGATACAGTACCCCAGAAGAACAAGGCAGTTCTTCCATGGACATACCCACAATCATAAGGCAAAACATCTATGTGGCTCCTATTCCACGGAATATGCACCCTCAGTTTCACCAAGGAAGACGTGCGGCGAGAGCACAGGCATTAGATATAGTCCATGGATCAAACCCCAAAACTGTGTACACGGACGCTGCCGACTACGCTCGCATGGATACGATGACAGCTGTCGTCACCACATGCACCGAGCATGTCGCCAGTGTCACACTTACTGGAATAAACACTACCCAAGCAGAAGAAGCAGCCATCGCTCTTGCCATTGCCCACACCTCCGCCGATACAATCATCACTGATTCTCAAGCAGCATGCCGAAGCTACCTACGCGGAAGAATATCAAGACCAGCTGCAAGAATCCTTCTCCAGCGACCCCCTCAACGCAAGATCAGTCTGGTTTGGGCGCCTGCCCACTCGTCCCTTCGCGGCAATGTCATGGCCCACACGACAGCCCGAGAATTAGCCTACCGGGCACCGCGAGACGACTGGCTTCAAGCGACTCATCCCCTAGTAACATACCAAGGCATCACACAGCACTACAAGCTGAGTAGGCAAGAGTATCCTCCTGCCCACCCGTCACTCACCAAGGAACAGGAGCATAAACTCAGGCTTTTGCAAACAAACACGTTCCCACACCTATCTAAACTTCACGCCATCAACCCCACCCTCTACAGCGCCACATGCTCACACTGTGGTGAGATCTGTACCCTCTACCACATGGTCTGGGCCTGCCAGAAAAACCCAAATGTTCGCCCAATTCCTAACCCTTCTTATGAGCAGTGGGAGAGAGAACTGGCCAGCTCCGGCAGCGACACTCAGCTTCGGCTGGTGGAACGTGCGGAAAAGGCAGCAAGCTCCAACGGGATCCTGAAATGAGGAATCCGACCACGTGCTCCCCCCCCTTTTTTCTTTTTCGCAAAATAAAGTTTACTCTCTCTCTCTCTCTGCTGGTTCTCAAAACCATGACATTATTTTAGTGAACTCAGCCTAGGCTAAGGTAAATTAGGCGTATGTTCATCTCGTGGTGATTGATATTCAGGGAATTTCAGGGTGGTCAGGGAGATGGGGCGGAGGTTCTCGATTTTCGGCGTCTTCCCCGGTTTTGGGATGAGGATGGGTTTCGCCGTCCTCCATTTTTTGGGGAAACCGGCCCTCCCTCCAGAATTTGTTGAAGAGGGCCGTCAGGCTCGCAATCTCCGCCTCGTTGAGGTTCTTGAGTGCTTTGTTGGTGATCTTGTCCGGGCTGGACCGGCAGTTGAGCGAACTATTTTTCGTATGTTGTTTTGAAATGCCCACATTCAAGTATCCAGCAATGATAACAGTGGTCGTTTCATCATGCCTTACTTATGCAAAGTGCGTGGTCGTGAACTTCTCAATATCTTTTTGCTGTGCCTGGAGATATGTTCAAGTCTGTCGTTGGTTTCTACGGCACAAAAACACCCACAGTAGATGTCATTGTACTTTCTAGTCAAGGGTGTATAGTTTTTTTGAGGAAGTTAAGTGTACACATAACCAATAATGCACATTGGCTGGCTGGTGTTTATTATTGCAAGTAGTTCAAACTCTTCCCGCATTAACTGGGTGAACCACATTTTGCTTGGCTTGGAGATAGAGATATTACTACTTCAGAAAAACGCTGTGAGAAAGTTAAGTCTATACATGACCAATGTGCTGATGTTGGTTGGCGTACATCATTATTGTGCACTTCTACCCATTGTGCAGTTCTACCTCGTCTTGCTATAGTGTTACCTTGAATACAAATAAAATGCGATACGGCGTAGGATTCATAGCGTTACTACACTACAAATGGACTGCCTCGTGCACGAGCACGTTTTTGATTGCAGACACAAAAGATTTTGCCGCCTAGCCATATACAGCATTTAGAATTCAAGCAGCTAACTCCTCCTGGTAAACGACTAGCTTGACGCAAATACCTCCATTGTATTCCTCATGGGAGCTGCGAGGCGAGCAGAGAAGAGCGCTGGCATTGGGAGGGAGCGGGGAGTTACATGGCAGGAATGGCAGAAAACTACCGTCTTTCGACGCCACTCGCAGCGAAGCGAGATGATACATGGCCATTTTTTTTACTACGTGCGTTTTTTCCTGTTATCACGACTTTTTAGTGTATTTTATAACATTGAGCCAGTTGCATAGCCCGTACATGCGCTTCAAACTAGTTTTGTTATTTATAAATCAAGGGTGAAGCCGGGTGTAAGTGTAGTACCAAATAAATGAGATTGGAGCCTTTGCTTTTCTTTGGCTTATTTCCAGGCTCTTTCGAACGCTGCCTACGCAGGAGTGGATCAGTTTTCTTTTTTCTGTTTTTTTTTTTTTTCAAAAAAAGAACACGTGCACTTGAAACGTGTGCTTCGGCTTCGAAAATAAATCCGCTTTTAAGTAGCGGATTACTATAATCCGGTATTAGACAGCGATACAATCAAAGCTAATATAACAAATGAGCCCGGTGTTCCTTTCGGAATTAGCACGGTGTTGATACAATGTTGCCCTTTACATAGATACTGTGTTTTTCGGCAAACTGTATCTTAAGTCCCTCATTAAAGGCCAACTGCAACAAAAATTTACCAGCCCTAAATTCTGCTTCAATGTGTGGTATGCACCTCTAAAGTCCCTTGTGACCCAATTTTAAACTCCACAAACGCGCAGTTTTTTTATTAAAACCGTTCGAAAACACGCCACTTCAGCCAACGCAGCACCTAGCGGAGTGTCGCCGCAACTTGTCGCCACTGCGGCGGACTTCCGGATGTGACGGGCCAGTCAGGACTCCCGTGCGGCCGTCGCCTTTCCTCAGTAGCACTTTTACGTGCGGCCTCATGCGAGTGCGCAGTGTAATTCGTGCCTCTTGCATGAATAATTGCTTTCACTCATTTACGTAATGCGAGAAGTTGAAGAGGCTCTGGGTTGCCGATACATAAAGAACAAATTCGAAAAGTGCCGGGGCCGGTCTACGCCAGGCAATACACCGTCGGTGAGCGAATACGGCAGTAGCACAACGGCCGATTTCGTGGTCGCGACGGCGGCAGCAGGCTCTCGGTCGACTCGACGAGAACGCGAAACGCGTGTACGGCCTACGTGAGGCGGTATACGCTGTTGGCGCGGCTGGTCGGTGCGGCGGCGCGCGAACGACTACGGCAGCCGTGCGGCGCACTGCAAGCTCGCGGCCGGGCGTCTATACGAGTGCGCAATACGTAGAACGGCTGACGCGAGACGATACGCTGTTGTCGCGGCCGCGCGGTGCGTCGCCGCGCGAACGACTACGGCGGCTGTGCGGCGCGCTGCAAGCTCGCGGCCGAGCGTCTCTACGAGTGCGCAATACACAGAACGCCCGGTGCGAGACGATACGCTGTTGTCACTTATAGCGCCGGTCGGGGCGCTATAAGTACAGCACACGGTGCACTGCACGGAATCGATTCAGTTCAAACAACTTCGTCAAAAAACAAATAAATACTAGCCGCTGTTGGGAACATTTCTCTCGCCAGTTAGAAAAAAAAACATAAAAAACTACGCCACATTTCGCAGCACTGAGCCTCGGGAAAGGTCACTGCTTCACGAGTGAAGACACTGCAGTGCTTTCGTCGCTGCATGGCATCATTATCTGAAGATTTGGAGCGGGCACTCTGCTAACAGGAACAAAAGTGCCCGTGCAAACAAATATAATAAAATTCTGGATTTGAACTTTCATAACATGCGCTGAAACCGAGTTCCTAGCCGGCATGTTTCGACACTTTCCTCCCATGGTAGCTTTTTTTTTCGTTTCTCTCAACACAGGATGGTTCGATCGGCACAGGGCAAATTAGCTGTGCCGGCGCCCATCTAGCGCTTAACACTGCCTTTTGTGCACCCATTTCCTAGCTCCCAGATTCGCCATGAAGTCTCGCGATGCCTGCATGTGTTTTCGTTTTACCGGACAGGCGCGTCTCAGCAGCTCACAGCGAAGCAATAATGGTTGTACGAACTTCGCAACCCCTTTTCGCGCATGTTTTAAATGTCTGAAGCAACAGACGACCCGAAACACATCGTTGCGCGCCGTTTTCTCACGGGCAACTGTGGGAAAATCCGCCGGCTGCGCCCACTCGATTCCTTAGTGTAACGTCACTTCCGGCCGTCCGTAATGGCCGCCCTTTTTTTCCAGTTTCGGTTTGAAAAGAGCGTTTTTGATCTTCGTTTACGATGCAGCGAAGCATATTCGGGCCTCCAAATTTTGCAGGTAGCAACTTTTAAGGTTATACTACCGGAAAATAGTGCATTTAAAGAGCCGAAAATTTTGTTGCAGTTGGCCTTTAAGTCATGTTTGGGACAGTACTTCTCAAGTTAGATAATTAGTTACAATTACTTAATTAAATGTCATTAACGAGATATTACTGGCGGCTCCTCCACTGTAAGGGAAACATTGTGTTCTAGGTTTACTTCGAGTAAAGCCATTGCTCTTTTTTTAAATCTTGGTGCATGACAGATGGAACACCCTGTACACACAATAATAAACACATCAATACAAAACATGCACGTTTGGACGTACTCAAGCTTGTGGTAATAGACGCAAGCATACTTTACCCATCATCAACTTGCATCATCATTTGTTTGTTACCGTGAGCTCTGAAATCGGCGTTTGTTGGATAAATCCCAATTGTAAAATGTTTTATCAAAGAGTGTGTTTTTGCTTTTATTTAATCGCAAATAAAGGGCCCTACTTGTAACATATAAAAAGTGCATCCCTACTAGGATGTGTTCTCGACTACACGTTCGCGTTCATGTGTTTTGCTGTCGTAGTAACTTGTGGCAACGGTTATACTGACACGCACATACTTATACGCTGCTGAGCAACGTGTGTCAGAACTGTTGTAACCGCGTTATTGGCACTTCAAGGTTGTCACAAGCTCCTGCTACACAGTTCAGGCAATATTCAGCAAAAGTGGCCCACTCATTCTTCACTGGAAGTCAGATAACTGAGCCAGACAATACAAACTGACAAGACGAAATAGCGTGATTATTAACGTCGGCATTGCCCTGTAGGTCTTGCCTACTATGCCATAAATCCTCATAAAATATTATTACTACGGGATCCATTTTGCTTACGCAGTCAGCGCTCTCGGTGCTCCTTCCCGTGCTTCTTCTGTGCGCTATCATCAGCGGTACTAACAGGCGATACACTACCATCAGTGCTCGTCACTATCATCAGTGTTAGTCACAATTATCTCCATCATCTTCATCACCATCGTCGCTTTCCCCGAATCAACATCATCTTCTGGGGTTGTTCCACAGCCGAGTGTCGGAATAAAAGGTCGCCCCAACTCTTCTCTATATAGTGGTGAAGGGTGCATTTAGATCCTACAGTCTACCTCTCCAGCCCCACTCCTAGAGCTCCGCTCGGGTCACCGTCTGCCTCAGGAGACCATGCCCATGACGCTCGAACGCACCAGCGCCTCGGCTAGGCCTTTCCCGCAGTGCTTCGTCACCACCCGCCAGCGAAATCCTCCCAACTTCGCTGGCCTTCATGAAGATGACGTAGAAAAGTGGTTAAACAACTACGCGCATATAACAGGTGGTACGACGACCTAAAACTGCTGAATGTCGGCTTTTCCATCTCTCAGGTCTCGAAGACTCAATCCCGAGGAAGGCGTACCCGATCGGACGACCTTCACTACTGAGATCCGCAAGATTTTAGGGATATAGGCCTCCTGCGCTGGAGTTTTGGCGACATGCAGCGCCCCTAGCGGCCGACGCCTCTGGGTAGTATAAAAGCAGACGACCCTTGCCGCCCTCCATGTGTTTTCAATTACAAGCCAGAGTGAAAGTTGGTTGTGGCGCTTTGTGGCGTGTTTAAATCACTGCATACTGTATGAAATAGCCCCTAAAGTAGCTGCAGAGGCTAAACAAAATAATATCCGCAAAAAGAAGCCGATTTGTCGGCTTTCTTTTGAGCGAGCTGTCGCGGTGGTCGCGGCGTGGGACAGTATATCGCCAGGTCGGGTGGTTTAACTGTTTGACGACAGTTACAGTTTTTTCTTCTTGCGTGCGGTCGACAAAGGAAAGTGCACGAGTAGCATAAACACGGAACGCTGCTCATCTTACATCCTGAGGTAACTGCAAATGTTGCTTCATCGGGAGCATGCAAGTGAACGCAAGAATTGCTCAGCCGACTCAGCTGACACTGCTGGCCTGGCACCGCCTTTGAAACGAGTGGAAATTTTGTTTCGTATTTTCGCAAACTAAATGATTCTTGCGTAACGTTTTACGCCGCACGGTTTACGAACGGCAGAGTACATAGCGAGTAGGTGGGGCAATAGCGCCAATTAAATAAACACGCACCAAATCACACGCCCTGCAGAGATGTGTACTTCTATAACATCCCATAACACAGCCGCATACACGGCGCGGGGCCCCGAATATTTCTATACGATCATCACTGACTGTGTTGGTTTTCTAGTGCAGGGGTCGTACGCCGACACGCCAGTTATGACTTCAAATGGAGTTAGACAGCGAGACAAGAACAGAGAAGTGGCGTCCTCCAGTTGAATTGCCCCCCCCCCCCCCCCACCCCCCATCTTCACACTTCACCAGATTATTGTCAAATATTATTAGAAATTCGCTGAATTTTTTCTCTTTGCATTCAAAGCCCCCCTCCTCCTCCTCCTCCTCCTCCCCCCCCCCCCCCCCTATTTGCCGTCCAGCCCTCGGCTGTGTAGGCTGCATGGAACTCAGCCGTTGCTGACCATGATTCTAGGCTATTAGGTGCGAACTGGGAATGTATGCTGCAAGAGCGTAATTAAGTAAAGTGAGAGCAAACAAGGAAAGCGAGCGGCCTATTAGTTCGCCCGACCACTTTGTTTTACGGCCACTAATTTCGGAATCGAAAACAGATTTCACGCTTCTGACGGTCGCGGCGTTTGGTCACTGAGACACGCAACAAAACGGCAAGCTAACGCTGCACCATGTATTCGTAACGGCGACGCAAACGAGCAGTGTTTAATGAAAGCGCACGCATAGTGTGCAGGTACGCAAAAGAGCGGCGCACCGCAGCAGGCGAGCCTGCGGTCCGTCGGACTCGCTGGCTTTTTAAAGCGCGATCATCGCCGATTGCGTCACTCTTCTTTTTGATCGGCTGTTTTTGAGAAGTCTTTGTCACCTAGAGTATTAGCTTAAACTAGAAATTTTACTTAAAATTTCACTTCGTACTACCATCGATCGGTGAACCTGCGAGTAGCAGACGCCGTCACGGTCCCGGCACTTTCGTAGGCGCTGTAAACGTGTTTAGCGCTGCAAAGCTTTTTCCCCTAATGCCAAGTTGATCGCTGAAATAGATCTGACGCGTCGGGGATGAGCTGGTGACCACGTCGCAAAATAATCGGGAGCGTCGAGCTCATTTCGCTTCTGTCAACGCGGGATCCTATGGGACCCGCGCAGCTTTGTACTACCCGGAAGTACTGCCCGGAAGCCGCTTGCGCAGCGCCCCCTGGGCAGCGCAGGAGGCCTATCCGCAGCTCGCTTTCCGAGCGCGAAAAAGAAACTTGAAGCACGCGTACAACATCCTTGCGAAAGCTACACGCCCTACATCGAGGATGTCCTCGCACTATGCCGGAGGGTTAACAAGGATATGGCGGAGTCTAACCGTGTACGCCGCATAGTGAAAGGTATCGGCCAGTTCACTTTTACTGTGTTCGCCCTTCAGAACCCACAAATCACTTCGGATGGGACGACTACATGCTGTTACGAATCGGCCAACGCCGACGTATTTTCCCGCATCAGCCACCACGTGCGAAGCCACCACGTGCACCACAGCCGTCAGGCGCCAGCGTGTCGGTGAGTCACGCCTCGACATGCCCGGCTCAGACGCTTCGCTATCAGCGCGATCAACATTCGACGGCGCGCCCAGGCATGCTTCTCGGACGTGCGCCCAGCCGTCAGGTGCCAGCACGTCGGTGAGTCACGCCTCGACATGCCCGGCCCAGTCGCCTCGTTTCAACGCGCTTCAAACTTCGACGGTTGCGGGCCCGGCGAGCCATGTCTCAGCATGTTTGAAGTACACTCTCTCCCCTCTCTCGGACTCCACGTGCGCCAAGGCCATCGATGACTCACGAACTGTGGAAAGAGCGTTGTGTCTGTCTGTGACGTTCGTGGCGTGTTGCTACTTGGCGTTTTGACCGTTGCTGCTTTTGGGTATAAATAGAACCAGCCCAAGCGCTGAAATTCATTCCTGTCTGAGCAGCGAATCCATGCGGTCGCTCTGCTCGAGTCCTGTATTGTAACCTCGCCCGTCAGGGCATTGTTTTTTTTGGCTTCGGCTCACCTCTCGCTATGAAGTAAACAGTTACGTTAGCCTGCTGCTTCTGGACTTCTTCACGGCTGCAACAGCGGTTGGCCGCTCGCACCATACACGCTACCACTCGTATGTCGGAGGCCACGGAGCTCGGATCGGGTGCCCCCGCCCGGTCGCAACAACTGGTGTCAGCGCTGGGATGACACGGTTGCAACAATGCCAATGTCTCATGGGACGACTACATGCCAGTCGACCCGTGTTCAACAAGACACATCAGCCCGGCATCTGGACGATGAAGACATGCGATCGTTTTACAGGCAATAATTCGGGAAGAGCTCGAGGACCGCGCTAATTCATGTGCTGTGGCTGCTCCTTACTATCCTGGGGCAAGGAACCTGCGAGATATCATTAAATAAGAGTGAGTTTGCCTTTATGCCTGGACAGTCCCCGCCTCATCATACCACTCCTCCGGTCACGCCGTCATATATAGAAGTCGCTGGGAGGCCTCTACTACCCATTGCTCCGATTACCACCCAGGTTCCCCCAGGCTACGTGACAGCGATTAACCCTTCCGCTGGCACGCAGCCGCCTTGGAGACCGCAACGTCCAGGTCCGCCGCTCAACCGCCCAGTGTGTTTCCACTGCGGGATCCGGGGGCCACAACTCTCGGGTCTGCCGACGGCGTATTCAGGATGAACGTCGGGGCTACGATTTCTATGAACACAACGAAATGACCCCTCATTACGACTACCGACAGCGCAGTTACCAGTCCCCGCTACGCCGGTCTCCTCCCCTACCACTTTCTCCGAGTGATCACGCAGTTCTCATGAGCCACGACGTCGACCCCCTTCACCATTTCGTTGAGCTACATCACCGCTCCGCCCCTTCGTGCGCCATCCCGCACACTTGTCGGAAAACTGAGCCATGCAGTTTTTGAGGGGTAAATTGCATATATAGGAATAACAACTCCCCTAGAGCAACTGTCGAACATGTTGTCGGTATCGGTTGAAGGAATAGACGTAGAAGCGTTGGCAGACACTGGTGCGATCATTACTATTATTCACAATGATTTATGTAAACGACTGCGAAAAGTGAAGACGCCGTATAAAATACCTTTATTGCGTGGTGCGAATGCAATCCCTATACAACCTTCTGCCTATTGTACAGCACGTGTTTCCATTGACAGACTTCGTCATTACGTTCAGTGCGCAGTGCTCTCCCCTTGACCCTACGACCTTATTCTTGGTTGGGACTTCCTCTCATCAGCGTCCGCTATTATATGTTGCCGCACGCGTGCTATTAGCATCAAATGTGCTCCTAACTCAGCTCTTTCAGCAACAGGGGAGCTTTCTGTTGTATTGGCTGCCTACCACATTGCGCTTGGATTCCGAAAGCCTGCCACGCTGGTACTCTTTATTCTCCTCTTTCATAGCCGGCGCCTTGGCGCCGGCTAAGAGCGCCAACCAGAGGGCGCTACACTCTCAGTTTCCGTTGGAGCAAATGTTGAGGGTGATGTGGTGGTCGTTCCGTGTGGCTGTCTCCTTTCTCGTGTACTTGCTGTGCCTGCATGTTTGGTTGGGTTTTTATGGTAGGCGAGCTTTATACCCATGCATAATACCACCCCAGAAGTGATTATACTTCCGCAAGGCTCAAAGTTTGGTTCTGCCTCTAACGCCGAGATAGTTTTACTTCCTTCGGGAACCTGTGTTCCTTCATGCCTGGCTTGGCCGACCATTTCCTTGCATTCCCCTGTGGCAGTCACCATCAGCTCAGACCTTACGCCATCGCAGACCTCATCAGTTCTAGAACTTGAAAAAACACGGTGCTTCATTTGACTCTTACTCATCTGCTCTTCCCCACACATCTGCAGGCGCGCATCTCATTGAAACATGGGTCTACCCTTATTCGTCGCCGGCCTTACCGAGTGTTCCCTCAGAAACGAAGGTATGAAAATGTGGCGGACATGCTGAAGCACGTCATTCGGCCCTCATCTAGTCCGTGGTCTTCTCCAGTCATGTTGGCAGAGAAAAACGATGGTACCATCGGCTTTTGGGTTGACAATTAGGCCCTCAACACGCTTACCAGAAAAGACGTATATTCCATGCACCCGGATAGACGACGCCCTGGACTACCTACAAGGTGCTGAATACTTCTCTTGCCAGGACTTGCCTTCTGAATCTTGGCAGATCCCCATCCACGAGCCCGACAAGAAAAAGACAGTGTTTACTCCTCCCGATGGCCTGTATGAATTAAACGACATGCCGTTCGGGCTGTGCAACGCTCCTGCAACATTTGAGCAGATGATATACTCGGTACTGAGAGGGCTCAAATGGAGGTCTTGTTTCTGTTACCTGGACGACATCGTCGTCTTCTCGTCAACTTTTGCTGTACGCCTCCAGCGTCTCGATGAAGTTCTTACGTCCATCTTTAACGCTAGACTTCAGCTGAACTCAAAGAAATGTCGTGATCACGTTGTAAGCAAAGACGGCATACGACCCGACCCTGAAGAAATTGCTGCAGTCGTTGAATTTCCTCGACCACTCCAGAAAAAAAGACCTGCGTAGCTTCCTCGGGATGGCCTCGTATTTTCGTTCTTTTGTCAGAAATTTTGCCAATATTGCCTCGCCTCCTATTCAGCTGCTACAGTCTGGTGCGCGTTATGTTTGGTGTGATGAGTGCCAATGTGCCTTTGAAACGCTAAACGCAGCTCTCACGTTTGCGTCTGTGCTCTGCCACTTCGACCAAACGAAGCCCATCATCCTCCACACAGACGAAAGTGGAGATCCATGGCATCGGTGGTATTCTTCTCCACAGGGATGGTCAGCTTCGGGAAAGGTCGTCCCCTATCCTTGACAACTGCAGAGAAAAACTATACCATCACTTAGCAAGAGTGTCTTGCCATCGTTTCGGCTGTACAGAAATTTCGCGCTTGTCTACATGGCCGTCACTTTACGGCGGTGACAGATAACCATGCAGTCTGCTGGTTATCCTCCCTGAAAAACGTGTCCGGGCGCCTTGACCGCTGGATTCTCTGCCTCCAGCAGTATGATTTCACTATTGCATATAAATCTGGGAGGAAGCACATGGACGCAGACGCACTCTCCCGTTGTCCATTGACTTCGTCGGCTTCACCGGGAGCCCCTGAAAACACACTTGTTTTGGCGCCTGTCGCTTCCCCTAGTTTTGATGGACAGAATGATTTGCCGTCGCTGCAACGAGCAGACCCATAATGTCGCCCAATCATTGACTGCCTCTATGGCCGGGTACCACCTCCGAACAGTCGTTCTCGCCGTCAACTCCAGAAATTCTGCGAGGCGCTCTTTACCGCCAGACTACCACCCTAATGGCAACAATTAAGTGGTTCCCGGTTGTACTCCGTCAACTTCTACGTACTATATTGGAAGCTTATCACGATGCAGCAACCACTGGCCCCTTTGGTCATGCTAAAACATACGAGCGGATACGTAGCCGCTGCTTCTGGCGTGGTCTCTCTAAAAGCGTGGCCACATACGTTCACCCGCGGGACTCTTGCCCGCACCGAAAACATTTGACGACTACTCCTGCCGGATAACTTCAGCCTATTCCTTGTCCGCCCAAGCCCTTCGAAACCATCGGAGTTGACTTGTACGGGCTTTACCTTCGACGCAGTCTGGATGCCGTTGGATAGATACGGCTGTCGATCATTTGACCAGATATGCGGAAACAGCGCGAATTCACTCCGGTACAGCCGCAGAAGCGGCTGACTTCGTCCTTCATAACATCATTTTGCGCCATGAAGCACCACGCGTTCTCCTGGGTACCCGCGGCCGTGTTTTGCTGTCCACTACACTCGAAGAGCTTCTCCGTGCCTCGAACACGGTCCGCAAAACAATATCCAGTTATCATCCCCAAACAAATGGTTTAACTGAACGATGCCACCAAACCCTATCGGACATGCTTTCTATGCATGTCAGCCCCGATCATCGCAACTGGGACATCATCCTTACCTCCGTCACATTTGCTTATATCTCCGCAACACAGAAAACAACGGGTTACTCGCTACTCTTCCTGGTATTCGGCCGCTCCCCATCTATTGTCTTCGAATCGACTTTCTTTTTTGCTCCTGTCTCTACTGACGCGCCATCTCATGAACAGTACATTTCCCGGCTCGCCCACTGCCGGCAACTTGCACGCCATCGCACTGACAGTCAACGGAAAGAAAGCACGAACAGTTACGACGCGACGCAT
This sequence comes from Haemaphysalis longicornis, assembly GCF_048455015.1. NCBI lineage: Eukaryota > Metazoa > Arthropoda > Arachnida > Ixodida > Ixodidae > Haemaphysalis > Haemaphysalis longicornis. The sequence goes on along the minus strand of NW_027526203.1, from coordinate 454,179,089 downwards.
CACTCTGTTCGCTTTCTCCCTGAGATTATGTACCTTTACGGACCCCTGTTCGCGTGCTTGGTCTCTGCGAAAAGTTCCTGCACTGCTTTCGTGGTCCATACGAAATCTTCAAGGCACTTCTCCAGTCAATTACCGTGTTTGAACAGACCGCCGTCGCCGTGGTGTGAAAATGGTCTACGTATCTCGACTGAAGCCGTTCATGCGTCGCACCGCCGAGTAATCCGCGGCCGCTCCTGTCCACCGAGGGGGGGGGGGGGGGGGGGGGGGGACTTCTGGGAGCCCTTTTGGCTACGTAGTCGGCGCTCTTGGTGCTGCTTCCCGTGCTTCATCTGTGCGCTGTGAGCGGTACCATCAGCGGGACACTACTGTCATGCTCGCCACTGTCATCAGTGGTAGTCACAATTATCTCCATCACGATAATCTTCATCGTCGCTTTCCCCTAATGAACATCATCTTTTGGGGTGTTCCACAGTCGAGTGTCGGAATAAAAGGTCGTCCCAACTCTCGTCTCTCATTATATTTATAGCAATTCTTTTTGACTGCCATCATTATGATTATCGTTCCTTAATTTGTCGCCTGACCCATAATGTTGACGTTGGCATGGATATGATGTAGAGAAAACATCTTCAAATCCTTTGAACAAAGGATTACTTCTCACAAAGAAAATCAAAGCTCCATTTTTAAGAGAAAGATGGTTAAAACGCGAAGTTTTCACCCATGCCACCTGAGTCAAAGTCCAACATCCAAACTGCTTCTACCGTGTTGGAATAAAGCAATCGGATAGACGTCGGCTTCATAGCGCGAAAAAACACAAGCTCGATTCCGATCCCGGGAAGTGCTTTTTTATTGTGGTACTTGATGTGCCTTCGCTCTTCATCATCGTCATCATCGTTGTCGTCATCGTCGTCGTTTTGAGAAACCCATTGTGTAAACGCAGTGTCTAGAGTGCCGTCCGACGGCCCTCTAGCGCTTTAAAAGCATTCGTGCGATGGCAGGTAATCTTCTCAAACATGCCGTACACCCCGCCGCGGTGGTTCAGCGGCTAAGGCGTTGTGTTGCTAACCCCAAGGACGCCGGTTCGATCTCGACCGCAGTGGTTGCTTTTCTGATGCAGTCGAAAAGCGAAAACGCCCGTGTATCGAGATTTCGGCGCAAGTTACAGACCCCCAGGTGGTCAAAATTAATCCGGAGCCCTGCACTATGGCGCGCCTCATCGCCTGTGTAACGTCGCGGCCTTGAACACCATACTCAATCAATCAATCAATCAATCAATCAATCAATCAATCAATCAATCAATCAATCAATCAATCAATCAATCAATCAATCAATCAATCAATCAATCAAGCTATCAACATGCCGCACAAAGTGATATCATGCATTGATAAAAACTTGACCGCACCGGTGTTGTCTCCCTGCCCTTCCAAACTGGGCTTGAGAAAGTTGCTTAGGGCCTGTTCTTAGGTGATATAAACAGAAAGAGGGCAGTGGGTGCAATGCCGAGTGTCATTGGCTTACGCAGGCGATGCGAAATATTGCTCAACTTGTCTCTCTCAAGACCTTATCTGATTCCATCACAAAATCTGGCCGAATACCTTGAATACTTGATATGGAACGCTTCCAAGAAGCGTTTTATATAAAGTGCTTGTTCTATATTGTTGCCCTTCGCATACCACTCCACGAAGAAAAAAAGGCAGCCCCGGGACGCCTGATTCTCTGCGTATTGCACCGGACCTTTGTTCCCTGTAAGCTTGGCGATGTGGGGATTTCCGTCCTTCGAGCGGCGTTTGTTGGCCTGTTTTCGAATGGATTGCTCATTAATTCGTGTCCAGTATTGCGAAGCAAAAGCCTGAAAATAAGGTTCCGCGAAGAAAATACGCAACCCAGCGCGGAATGCGCCTTGAGGCCACTCCTAAAGTAGCGAGATTTAAAGAAAACCAGGAAATATGCTTCCAAGAATGAATTGCATTAAATGCGGCTCAAGACACGGAAATTTCGAATTCACATTCACAGGTTTAAATTAAACAAAACTTGTCCCTTCTCAAAATAGGTTTCCAAGAACTTCCGTTGTTATCGCCATGTCTGTTCTGTTGCCTTTTCACATTTTAATGAGGAGAAAGAAGGAACGCAGGCTTGATCTTTAAAAAAATACAGATCAATTGAGAGAGGCCGAGGTTACACGCTCCGATGCTTCACCTAAGCTATCAGGTGCGTTGTATTGTGGAGCGCTACGGATTAATTTAGACCCCCTAGAGATCTTTCACGTGCGAACCACCATTTTGTATCACAAAAGCAGGTTTGTTTGCGTCGTAAATATTCAGTGTACAGGGAACAGGCACATGGCTGTACGTTCCGATACATTCTATTATAATGTTGGCGATGCCAGGCAAACACGTCATGGCGTGTTTGGCTCGTTAAGAGAAATTAAACTCATACAATATGGAGGGCAGATTTACGGGGGAAAATGAAGGATGCGCACACTAATACGTAAGACTTGAAGCTAATCGACCGGATTTTAGGGAAATCCCCAAGGTGGAGAATGTTCATGCGTTTTTGCAGCCACCCCTTTCCATAGGGGCGACTTCCCGTGAAAGCCGGGTGAACTTTTCAAGTGTTGTGGTCCCACACAAGGGCCGAGCGCCAGGCCGGGGAGTCGCTTGTACCTATTTTACCGGTAGGCGCCCGACGCCACCAAGGCACACGAATGCACATGGAGCCTTCCACAGCCACGGTGGACGCTCAACTCGCAACCGCCTGTGGCAGGACATGCCACCAGACTCTTTCACCCCCGGCAATGGCGCAACGTGGCATGATGGCCGGGGGCCCCGCCAGATGGACAAGGGTCAGGGGTTAAGGCAGCAAGGGTTAAGGCAGCTTTCCAGACGTGACTTCCCCTTTCAAGGGTCCGCGCTCGACCCGGGACGCCTGTACCCATTAAAGAAACCGGTGGGAGCCCGGCGGTACGTGGATTCGAACCCGGTACCTCCCGTATACGAGGCGAGTGCTGTACCTCGGAGCCATCGCTGCGGTAAAGTTACGACCCCTTCCACTGGGGCATTTCCCGACAAAGTCGGGAAATGCCCCAGGTGCATTGAGGTGGATGTCAAACTTTCCTTCGCGTAAGACTTGAAGGTAGCGAAGACGGAACCTTCATGACCATCACGACGCTTTAAGTCCACGATTGCAGCCGATTTGCTTCTTCTTCGCTGCCGCAAGAACATGTACTCCATCATTGTTGCTGTAAGTATGTGGATCCTTCATTATTTTTTTTTTTGAAGTGATAATCATTGGACATCACCTTGAAGGGGCGTACGCTCTGACGTGTCTTTCTCGTTCCGAGCAAGAGTTGTCATGGTTAAGGCGAACGCTGTAGCCTTTCTAGTTACGAGCAAGTGGTGCCACACTTACGGCGAACGCTGGAGTTTTTTTAAGTTGCACTTTATAAGCGACCCCAAACCATCCACCGCCGGCGGCGGCGGCGGCGGCGTCCGCAGTGCTCCTCTATATTTAAAAAAGAAACAGCATCCGGGGCCAGGTTTCGATCCGAGGACTTTGCGGCCGCAGCGCGACGCTCTACCGACCAAGCCACGGACGCGACGGTGATATCAGTGTTAGTGACGCGCCTTATATCTTTAACGCATTCAAACTACGTCGTCAGCGGCGTGCGTTGGCGACTCAGCGGCGTTATAGCGGCTTGATAACTGCGTGGTGTACACGTGATACTACAAACCCGATGGAAGAGATGGAAGAGAAGGCGGCGAGGCGGTGGGCTGCGGGGGCCGAGCGCAAGCGCCGCAAGCGGGCCGACAACCGTGCATTCGCACTTTCACATTCTCCCCCTCGGGGAAATGCGGGGGAATTTTTTTCTTTTTTGGCCAGTTTTGGCCAGTCTTCCTCAGTCTGTATGCGTGCCTTGACAAACGTGCGCCGGGGACGCTGAGCGGTCGTCGTGAGGCACGCACACACGAGCTTGGTTCTCTTAACTGCCGGGCGGTCGCCGCGAGGCACGCGCTCAGGTGCGCGCGCTCGGCATTTTCTTGGTATTTTTAACTGCGGACGCGGAAAATTACGGTTTGCTAAGCAGCTTCGCTGTCCAGCAAATGGGGTTCCGTTGGGTTCCGTTGTAACCTGGCCGGTCACTGGCTAGCCACTTAAAGCGTTCTCTTTCCTTTGTTTTAAAGGCTATACCGCCGCACGGCAGCAGCGCGCAAGGGCCTGGCCCAGTTCAGTGTCCGAGTCGGGTGCCCCGAGCGTACTCGCGTCCACTCCATCTTCTGGACGAAATGCCTCTACGCTGGCTTGGGGGTGGGAGCACACTCCACCGCAATCACTCGCGCTCGCCATAATGAGTGCACGCCCAGTGTAAGCACGCATTCGCAGAGCTCCGAGTGCTTTGTCGGAACGTCTAGGTAGCGGAGTCCCAACCCCTCAATGTCCAAGTGGACGCCTAGAAAACACTGTACCTCGTCCCAGAAATTACGCCCGGAGTTGCATTCTAGGAACACGTGCTCCGCCGTCTCCAGCCTCTTACAAAAGCATTAGCCCACACCACGCGGCAGAAAGAAGCCGTCGTGATCCCATCGGTAGCGCCCCAGAGTGGAACCGGAAGAAAAAGTTTTTCGACCCAGTCGAAATCGGCAGGCACATGATCCGTTTCAGTACGCCCCGCTTAGCCTCCTCGACTGGGGGTTGTCGGTAGAAGGGTGGGGGAAGGAGCTTTTCGAGAAGGTCGCGGTATAGCCGACGGGTTTAACCGTTAGAAGATAGTCCCACGAGGACTGCTGTTCCAGTAGAGTGACAGCGCCAGCGATTTCTCTATAGAAAGGGGCGGCTCGAACATCATCATGCAGTGGACAGTTGTGAGCAGCCACTTCGCTATGCCAGCAGAGCCGATGGACTGCAGCGCTCTATGGAGAAAGGGGTCGGACTGGTCTCGGACGTAAATAAAACGCTGGACTGTAAGTTTAATCTTTACATGAACAAGGCCCAGGCCGCCGGCATCTAGACTACAAAAGAGATTTGTGCGCCTCGTAGGCTTGTACGAGGACCGCCAGACAAAGACCGCACACTGTCGGTGAAGTAGTGAGCCAAGGGCTGGGGTGTTGTGCTAATGAGTACGAGGACATGGGTTCGAACCCAGCGCGGCGAGCTGTATTTTTTATGGAGGCAAAAAAAAAAAAAACAACGCCAGTATGTCGAGATTTAGGCGCACGTTAAAGGTGCCATAAATAGAAAATACACCCTTGTTTAATTTTAAAGAACTATCCTCTATGAGCACACTCAACTCCATCCGAGCCCCAAAAAGACGTTTTTTGACTCTTTCCTCGCCACGCGGATTCAAATCGATCACCGATGATCGATGCTTTATATCGCCGATTTCACATGTTGCAGTTTCTCCAGTGGTTAGTGTAGGCACTGTACTTTTAGAATCAGTTAAAAATTTCTCGCTCCGGTGACATTGAGATCTTCGACGGTGTTTTTGGCGAGTTGAGGTGCGCGTGTTGCGAAAGGGAGCTTGGCTACTTCGCTTGACAAAAAAAAAAAAAAAAAATTCCTCTCGTGGTTATGCTGAATTACGATCAAATTAAAGGCTCCCAGCAAGTCAAATATCAGATTATGTTGTCAGCTTTGTAATCTGAGAGTGTTGAGAGGTGATAATTACCTGAAAATAACACCAACTTACCACTAGTGAGGTTAGGTTTGGCCAACGGGTAGCTTTATTCTGCTAAAGCTTATTTCTGAAGGTCCACGCATATCTAACAGTGCAGCGAACATTTTCAGCCCTTCTCTGGCAGTTTCGTTTTTTTTTTCATTGCGCAATTCATACTTGCGCTACTGGAGTTACGACGCAGTTACAGAACTTAAAGCTGATTGGTCATGGCGCCTTTGTCGTCCGCTACTGTTCCTCGAAAAAAAGAATGCCGCTCGTGATTTCACTACACCCACGCTTTACTTCCGCGATAACACCTCGAGCTGGAACTCGAAAGATAACACCAAGTCATCGGATATCAGGGGCCCTATTCTCGACGTACTAAATTCACAACTGTGAATTCGCCGAAAGTCTTTTCTGATTGGCTTTCAGTTTTGGTCGCATGCTTCTGTTTGACAAAGCGGTTGTGTGTGCTTTCGTCATTTTGACGTTTAATGACGTTTACTGGCACAAGTTCTTAAGATTGCCTTCTTTCTCTTCACTGAAACTGCATAATTCTTTGGCCGGCAATAAAAACTAGACGAAATGCACCGGACAAGACAATTTATAAGCCTCTATTCACTATTCAACAACAATACGGCTTGTATGTTACTCCCTCTCTGTGATTGGCTGAAGAGATATGACGTAAATTAAATAGTTGCGGGAACGATCAAGTCACGCATTGGCAACTTCAGCCTGCGTAAAAGTGACGTGATGTTACGTAAGAGGTTGAAAATGGCGGCTGCTGTCGCCGTGAAACAGGACAAAAAATTTCACCGATGTTCGGCCCCGTGAAATTTCCGTGGATTTGCATCAGGCGCAGTTTCGCACGACGCGCGATTTCAAACTCTTTTCAAGAAGAGAAGTAGTAGTTTTGACTATTTCGCAGTCAGTGATGACGGCGTGTCAAACAACGTCCCGCAGTCTGTTTTTATAAATGGCAATAAAATAGCAGTTAATGGTTTGGCGTAGCAGTAACATAAGAGGGCAGTACAGGCCTCTTCATTACAAAGAACCCAACGCATGGCATTTGTGCACACTCCTCCTAGTAAGCCGGTGGGTCACATAATAGAATTCAAGAGAAAAATAACAAAGAAAACTGGTTGTTTTGTTCATTACTTCGCTGAATGAGTTCGACCTTGACGAGCGAGTGAACCGGCGGCATCGGCACTCTCCGCCGTTTTGGCTGAGCTTACCGCGTGATACAACTGATGGTCACGCCCGTCTTTTTCTGTGATCACGCCATAAACTTGAAACATAGCAGCAGACGATAGCGTGGCGGAGCTGACTGCCGGAAAGATGATAATGCAACAAAGCTTGCATTGAAGCAAAGAGCTCAACAATGTTACTATAGTCACTGACAGCTTAAGTCTGCAGCGGCATGCATTTCTCACATCAAAGGGTAGTTGTGCTCATCCGCAACCAAATGGCGTCTCGCCGTTAGCTGACGTCACTGAAGAACGTTTGGAAGGAGAACTAGTTCTAATATGGCCGCGCTAGCTTGCCGAACGTCGTTCCTCTGTCGCGTCGTCCAGCATCAACGACCTTGCCGGAACCAAAGCGGTGTACGCGATTTGTGATTATGCTGTAGTGCATCAAGAACGCGTTTGTTTCAGGTACGTATTTCTAGTCGTGATTTGTACATCAGGAAATTGTGGTGGTCTGCTTTTGTGCGCAACGTCGTCACCAATCAACCGAGAACATCCAAGCTGCAGCAGTATTGCTGGAGTGATTGGGGAAAGCGTGTTTGCGTAACGCAACCTCTATGAGGAAATAACATGAGTGGCTTTATTCTACGACAGTAACGGTGACCAGCAAGGGGTTTTTTTCTTGTGCTGTGAACGTAAGCTGTGCCCGGTGTTGAGCGCTAGGCCTACGTAGTTTGTGCCCGTTTGGCCAGACGCTGTTTTGGGTTGTGCTCGCGTATATATATGTGGCGTGTTGTTTTTGTCGCATACGGGTGGCTGGCCGTATGCTTGCTCTGGCTGGTCGAGGTACACCCGGTGAAACGATGTTTTTTTTTAAGTGCGAATGCACTTCTTACGCTACCCTGAGTCACGCTTCTGCCGCCGTCCGTCTTCAGCCGCAGGTGTTATCGCGCGCGCGCCTCCTCCTTAGCAACGGCGCGGAGCGGAGGGGAGAGCGTGCGTAGCAACGGCGCCATGACGTAGTACGCCACGTGACGTCGCGCGCTCTCGCCTCCTCTCCCCTTCCGCTCGCCGTGACTTCCCGCGCTCTCGCCTCCTCTCCCCTTCGCTCGCCGGCCGTTTGCGCGCTCTCGCCTCCGTCTCCCCTTCGCTCGCCTGCCGTTTGCGCGTTCTCGCCTCCCTCTCCCCCTTCGCTCGCCTGCCGTTGCGCGTTCTCGCCTCCTCTCCCCTTTCACTCGCCTGCCATTGCGCGCTCTCGCCTTCTCTCCCGCTTCGTTCGCCTGCCGTCGCGCTGCGCGAGGGTTTAAAGGGGCCCTAAATAGGCTGCCAAATGTTACGATTTTGCGTGCGCAGTCACTGGAGTGCTATCCAAGGAACGTCATCCCGCAAAAATTGTTTAAATGCGTTAAGTATTAGCCGAGTTATCGCTCATTAAAAGGGGCCACCCATAAGGCCTGGGGCTCTCCTCCTCTAGTAGCTCCTCCGAAGCACTGTGGAAGCCGCGACGTCATCGACCCGGCGCAAGACCACCGAGAGAAACAGGGCAATCCATCACCCTCCTTGATGTACGTGCAGTCATTGGCTGCGCCAAGCCCTGCGCGCGCTTTTTTTTTTTTTAGCACTCGACGCGCATGCTCCGCCCACCAGATTCCGGTTGCACGGTGAGCGCTGTCGCTGTGGTTCGCGTTCGCGGCGCCGCACCGGGCAGTGTCGCGTGCGTCATAGAGGCGCGTCAGAGCCGCAAAGAACTGCGTCAGAGCGCGCAAGTGTGGCGGCAAGGTATGGTTGGTGAGCCAGGGGAGGAAGTGAAATCTTTTTTTCGTGTTTGTGCGGCCCCTGCTTTACGCAGAGGTGTAATATTTGGTACACGTTGTCGTGAAGGGGTGCTCTAGCGATTGTGCGATTGAAATGGCGACATTCGGAAGCCTATTTAGGGCCCCTTTAAAGGCGAGGCTGTCGCGGCCCGAACGTGATCACGCGGGGGTGTTAATGTAACTAACGGGCAAATGCCACCAAATTTCAACAAACTCCCCCTCATAGCATCACCCGTGCATTCGCACTTCCTCATGCTCCCCTTCGGGGAAATGTGGGGGAATTTTTTTTTTTTACATGACGTAAACAGGCATGATTACAGCGTGAGAAGAACGAAAAGTTCGCGCACAGTCGTATGAGACTGCGTAGCTTTAGAGCAAAAAAAAAACAAAAACAAAAACAGTATGAACGAGCGCGAATATTGGTCAGGTAATCAAATGCAGTGACTGGATTGTGGCCGCTTGTCAGAGGGTAATTGAACATTCACGCTGTAATATTGCATGATATTGAACCCCGCAGTTGCAGAAAGTTGGAAGTGTTTGGCCCCGCGGCAGGACTTCACGTGTTTTCCATACATTGCGAAAAATGCTCATGTGCGCTGCGTTGTATTTGCTGTTGGTTTGTGTGTGCCCGTTGCTAATCAAAGCGGCATCAAAGAAACTGGTTGCGTGGACTGAGCTGAAATTGCCGTGTATTGTGTCTGCAGTGTTGGAATTTCCGAGAAGTGTAAGCTATTAAACTTGTTTTAAAATACCTCCTGGTATTTCGGATTTCGGAGGACTAAACCTACAGTTTATCTTGCTATTGTCTTTCAGCAGAGCTTGTGTGATGGCCTTCACCAGTAATAAAAATTTGTTTATTGCAGTTTTGTTTCATATTGATGGCTGTGGTTTAATACTTACATTGTGTTGCTCCTGCACTCAATATTTTACGGAGTTTTATAAAAGAGTTTACATTCAAGTTCAAAGGGTTTACTGCGAGTGGACAACTTTTTGTTGGAGCAATGAAATCATTCAATGGCCATTTCAAAGACAATCGCAACAAAATCGTAACAGAGACTTTAAAAATGTGCATAAATTCGGAGAATTCTCTGCTAACGCGTAGCATTCATACGCCTCTTGTCGTAATACAGATTTTTATATCCAGGTTTTGTTATGGGTAGCAAATACGTTATGTTGTTTTGTTGTTTTAGGTTCTTTTATTTCTTTTTGCCCATGGTGTACGTTTACGATATTAAAGGAGTTAACGGTCGTAAATTCGCCAGTCGTGTATTTTTGCGCAGCTCCAAGGTTTGAACTTGACAGTCGGTCTTTACGATATTTTTATTCGTGTTCCTGTCGTTCTTTTCTGGACGTTTCTACTTTTCATCTTTGTTTTGGGAGATGCATAATAAGCATATTTTTTATTTCGTTATATCTCTTTTATCTGTTGTTATTTTTTCGGTATTTCTTATAGTTTTTCAAATTTTGTTTTTTCAAATGTTTGTAAGAGCTATTGTCTCTATATTTACGCAATTATAACGATTTAATGCGTTACTTCCTCCTCTTAAGCATTTTGTTACATGGTTCGTTACACGGTAAAACATTTTTGTTACCACCGTTACATGGTTGGCCCGTTTTCGCTTTTGTATTTCTGTTTCCAAAGCTCTTTCCGGGCATTTTTATTTTTTATTTGCTTTTTGAGGGAAATGTATCAGATGCATATTTTTAATTTAGTTTGGTCAATTATGTAGAATTTTTATTTTTTCCGATTTTTTGCATTCTCGGTTTTTGGAAGTTTCTTTCGACAAATATCTACATTTAATCTATTAGTACGAATAAAAAGGTTAATTCCACCAATTATGTCTTCTTGTGCAAGCGCAGGGACGTTACAACGTTGGCCCGTTTTCGCAATTAATTTTTTTATTCATGGTACCGATGTTCTTTTCCGGGCTTTTTAATGCGCAGTATTCTTTCAAGTAGCGCGACAGCCAGGACCGTGTAACGTCGTACCTTTGCATGAAAATATCTAAGTTGCGGAAGTAACAGATGTAATTGTTATACTGTATGTTATTGGAGATAACTGGTCGAACGGAATTGTGAAAAACCGGGAAAAAATTTCCCGAGAATGAAATAACAAAATCCAAAATATGGACTTTATACATCTCCCCCCCCCCCCCCCCCCACAAACACACACACACACGAAGA